>NW_006408519.1:18116400-18118427 GCF_000296735.1 Chrysochloris asiatica | reverse complement strand
GCGGCGGTAGTGAGGTTGGCCCAGGATCGGACATTGTTTCGTTCTGCTGTACATGGGGTCACTATGAGTCGGTTTCGACTTGATGGCACCTGACAACAATAAAGCATCCGAACATGTTCATTCAAATGTTAACATTCCACTGCTTTAGACATTTAGGAATTCTCTAGAAGCCTGTTTTGCTCCACAGGACATTATGATACTATTCATTAACTGACTTTCTTGAACTCAAATGTTTGTGTCCAATAATCTGATTTCTTTATTTAAATAATTTGTAACTTTCTAATAACATAATATTGAACATCTTATATGCTTATTTTCCATTTGAATATCAGATCTTAGGTTCATTTTAAAATTGCTTTATTTTTCATACATTGTTGAGTTCTAAGTGTTCTTTATATATTTCTGATACAAGTCATCTATCAGATAAGCATTTTACAAATATTTTTCTCAGACCCTGTGACTTGTCTTTTCATTCTCTTGTGTCTTTTTCAAGGCAGAAGTTTTTAATTTTAATAAAAACCAATTTATCATATTTTTATTGGTTCAACCTTTTAGTGTTGCAAAATGTTAATATCAAACTAAGGTGATCTAGTTGTCCTGCTATGTCTCAGCCTGTCTCTTACTTTTTTGAATCAAGGGTTTAAATGTTCTGTGACCTTGAATCTCTGTTGGGTTTAAAGGATTTACTGATTTTCTGTAAGTCAGTTGTTTCCTTGTTGTAAGAATGGAAGGGATGGCTTCCAAACACTAATGCTTGACCATAAATTGGAAATCCTCCTGAACAGAGTTTTTAGTGTGTGTGTGTATGTTTAAATTCCTGAGGAGATCATATAAATATTTTGTTGTTGTTAAGTGCCATCAAGTTACTCCTGTTCATGCAAACCTTTTTAGGGTTTCTAAGCAGGAACTCTGGTAGTTTAGTGGTTACTAATTAGGCGGCAAACCTTAAGCTCAGCAGTTCGAAACTACCAGCTGTTCTGCGGGAGAAAGATGAGGCTTTCTGCTCCCGTAAAGATTTACAGCCTCTGAAACTCTGTACAGGGTTGGTATGAGTCAGAACTGACTCCACGGCACATAACAACAACAACAACAAGCAGTAGCTGGCACCCCACCTGCCTCTTCTGAAACAGAAAGCTGTTGTGCCCTGTACACAACAGAAAGAAAAACTGCCTGGTTTTCTGCCATCTTCACAACCATACATATGTTTGATCCCATTGTTACAACCATTATGTTAATGCATCTCATTGAAGATTGTTCTTGTTTTTTTTTTTTTTTTCCTGACCCTCCACTGACTTTACCAACACAGTATCTTTCTCTGGAGACTGGTCCCTCCTGATCACATATCCAAAGTATATGAGATGAAGTTTTGACATTCTTTCTACTATGGAGTATTCTGGTTGTATTTTGCCAACTCAGAGTTGTTCATTCTTTTAGCAGTCCATGGTATATTGAATGTCTTGTCTTTTTAAGTGTCTTCAAGTTGGTTCTTACTTAGTGACCTTGTATAGAGTTTCCAAGGAGCAGCTGGTGGATTTGAGTTGCCGACCGTATAGTTCACAGGCCAGTGCTGATCCTACAGTGCCACACCAGAAGTTCATAATACAAAAGCATCAATGTTGTTGTTTTCTGTATTCTTTATACAGTTTTTGCATGCATATGAAATGATTGAAAATACTACAACTTGCCTCTGATACACCTTAGTATTCAAAGTGACATGTTTACTTTTTAATACTTTAAAGAGATCTTTTGCAGCAGATTTGTCCAATGTAATGCCTTATTTGATTTTTTAACTGCTGGTTACATGTGATTTGATTGTGGATCCAAGCAAAAAGAAATCCTTGGCAAATTTAATTTTTTCCCTATTTATAGTGATGTTGCATATTTGTCCAGTTGTAAGGATTTTTGCTTTCTTTATGTTGAGATATGATTCAAATTAAAGTCTATATAGCATTTGGTATATAGCATTTGGTATAATGATAGATTCCTGCAAGACAAATGATTTGTTTATTTCAAATACCTTCTTTAGA
>NW_006408519.1:18112523-18114185 GCF_000296735.1 Chrysochloris asiatica | reverse complement strand
TTGTTTCGTTCTGCTGTGCATGGGGTCACTATGAGTCGGTTTCGACTCGATGGCACCTGACAACAACAACAAGCCTTTGGTCTTGATCAGTAAGTGCTCTAAGTCCTCTTCACTTTTAGCAAGCAAACTTCTATCTTCTGTATCTTGCAGATTGCTAGTGAGCCTGCCTCCAGTTCTAATGCTGGGTTCTTCATATAGGAGTGCATTAGCTCTGTAGGATATGCAATTGAATGGGAACTCTAAAGTCAGTGGTTCAAGTACACCAGCTGCTAAGCAGAAGAAAAATGAGACTTTCTGTTCCTTCAAAAATTTACAACTTCAGAACCCTATGCAGAGTTGCTGTGAGTGGAACTGACTCAACAACACTTTACAACAAAAAAAAAATAAACAATGATTCTTCCTCCAGTCCTGATACTGTGTTCTTCTTCATATAGTCCAGCCTATCTGATTATTTGCTCAGATACAGATTGAATACTAGGGAAAAGGACACAACCCTGAGTCATACTTTTCCTTTTAAACCCTGCAATATTCCCTTGTTTTGCTGGAATGATAGCCCCTTGGTATAGGTTCAGGTTCCCCATGAGCATAATGAAGTATTCTGGAATTCACACTCTGTATAGTGTTGTCCATAATATATTGTGATTCTCATAGTTAAATGCTTTTGCATAATCAATGAAACACAGGTAAATATATTCCTGGTATTTTCTACTTCCAGCAAAGAGGCATCTGATATTAGCAATGATATTCCTCATATCATGTCCCCTTCTGAATCTGGTTGGAATTTCTGGTAGTTCTGTGCTGATGTGCTGCTGCAATCAATTCTAAATAATTATCAGAAAAGTTTTACTTAGCTATTATATTGATAATAGTCTTTGATAATTTCTGTTGGATCACCTTTCTTTGGAATAAGCATGCATTTAGATCTCTTCCAGATTGTTGACCAGGTAGTTGTATTCCAAACTTCTTGGCATATACAAGTGAGTATTTCCAACATTGTCAAAATATTTCAAAAGGTATTCAGTTCCTTTCTGGAGTCTTCTTTTTCACCAGTGCCGTAAGGGAATCTTGGATGTTTTTCTTCAATACAATACCGTTGCTCCTTGATTATATGCTACCTCCTGAAATTGTTGAATGTTGATCAATTCTTTTTGGTATAGATACTTTATGTAATCCTTCCACCTCTTGCTGATGTGTTCTGTCATGCAATATTTTGCCCATAGTATTGTAAGTGGTGACTTGAATTTGTTCTTCAGTTCTTTTAGCCTGACAAATGCTTCATCTTGAACTTGCATATTAGCTACTAATGGTCTATTTCATAGTCAGTCCTGGCCTTTTTAAGACTGATTGGACTGAGTTTCTCCTTTGTCTCCTTCTACAGATGTAGTTGATTTGATTCCTCTGTATTCCATCTGGTGAGGTTCATGATTATACAGCCTGGTATGTCTGTGTGGGATAAGCACTAGTCAGGTAACTGCAAGATTGGCAGTTCAAACTCACCGATCATTCTTTGAAATCCTATATGTGGTTGCTATGGATAGGAACCAACTTTATAGCACACATTAATAGTATAGGAATAATACTCCAAAAGACTACAACTTAAATATAAGGTGAGCTATATAGAAATAAACCCAACTTCAAAAAGGACAGAAAGAAAACTTACAT
>NW_006408519.1:18105233-18112406 GCF_000296735.1 Chrysochloris asiatica | reverse complement strand
TTTAGAATATTTCTCTGCTCTGAAACATCTTTTATAATATCACAACTTGCTAGTACCCACAGATGTCTTGTAAAAGTTGGTACAAATGCCTTCTTGACCAAGATGGTTTAAATTCAGGACCCAGAATTTCCACAAATAAGGTTACAATGAACTTAAAAGTATAGTTAGAACTATCTGGGAAGATATATAGCTGAGTGAGATGCAGAGATACACTAATTATGGAACTTTGGACTCACTAAGGAGCAAATAATTCTGAGGGAATACATTCTAAGAATAGATAAAAAGCTTAAATTAACCAGTTCTGTAGGGACAGAGTCCCTGGTTCAAATTTGTTCAATTGCTGATTGCATTACCGAGATGTAAAATTGCCAGTATGAAAATCTAAATGACTACCATTTACAAATGTAAGTCACTTCTGGACAAAGAGAACATCATCTATGTTGTGTGGAATTGCATGGGCAGGATTAATTAAAATTGACATGCAGGCCTAAGACATGCATGGTTAGAATAATGTGAAAAATTATTGGGGAAAGTCAGCTGTGATTCTAAAATATATGCTGTGTGGGTAAGAAGCCAAAAGAAACTTTAGTGTCTCTTCATTGGTGCACTGTTCTGTACCTGCTATAAATCTTGCCTTGTACTCATCTGTATAACTAATAAATATAGTACCTGGTCAAAGTCTATATAACTAATAAATATATTACCTGGTCAAAGTGTTTTGAATGAGTTTGATAGCAAGCTTAAACCCCAAACTGGGCCTATGCTGCTGCAAATTTCATAGTAGGCAGACATGGGTGAAGCTAGAATTTGAGAATTCTAGGAAATAGATATGAAAAAAAAAAAAAAGTAGAACCAATCACAGAAAGAAACAATCTAAAAGACATGAAAGAAAAAGTAATTCTAGAGGAAAGAAAGAATGATACTATTATGGCTTTATTTCTAATCTGCTAGATGTTTGGCATATGATTTCGATTTAATGTTAGGTATAAAAATTTGAATACCATTTATGGATAATTTATAATCACCCAATATCTAAGAGTTCCTATGTCTGGTAAGTCCCATATTCAAGTAGAGGATTTCTTATTTACAATTTATGTTGTTGCTATTCCAACTCATAGCAACCCTGTGGGGTGTCTGAGGAGCACTTGGTGGGTTTGATGCACTGACTTTGAGGTTAGCAGTTGAGTGTTTATGTTACAGCACCACACTTGTTTTATATAAATATATATGGATCCTGGTAGCACTATAAAATAAGCACTGGACTGCTAACCCATGCTGGGGAGAAACATGAGGCTTTCTGCTCCTACAGAGATTTACAGTCTCAGAAACCTTACATAGAGTTGCTAGGAGTCAGAATGAACTCAATGGTAGTGGGTTTAGTTACACACACACACACACACACACACACACACACACACTTATATGGAGTCCTGATGTGGTGCTGTGAGTTAATGCACCAGACTGCAAAGCCATTTGAATTCTAAGGTTGGCAGTTCACGCTCACCAGCGTCTCCTTGGAAACCCTATACAAAGTCGCTATGGGTCGGAACCGACTGGACGGCACTTAACAACAACAATATTTATATATATAAATGTGTGTCATCACTGCAGAAAATAATTAAATAATTTAATACTTCATTATTTGGAATATGGAATTTCTTGTTCTAAACACTTCTTATAAGAATACTACCAGAATATACAATAGGATCAAAAGAAAGGAAACATTGGTTTTGATCAGGGATATTGGAGAAGGATAAATATTAGGGAATTTATGGGCTTCGAAGGTTACTGATGTTAGAAGAATGTATTCCTATATTGCTAGACATGTAACAGTGTGTCTATTTAAAGCTATTTATAAATGCCATCAAATGAATTGATATTTTAATATTAATATAAAAAGATAAAATCCATGGACATACACATGTTCACTTATATTTATGTTATTTAAGTTCCAAAGTAAGAAGAAAATATATTAAGAATTTGCATCTTGTTATTGTTGTTAAGTACTTTCTAGTTGGTTCTGACTTATAGCAACCTTGTATAGGGTTTGCAAGAAGTAGCTGGTAGGTTTGAACCGCCGCCAACTTTGTGGTTAGCAGTCTAGTAGCTTATCCTACAGCTCCACACCAGGACTCCAGACTTTGCATAGTTTGTAAAAATTGTAATGTTTCTAATACATTATATTTTTTAAATCTGTTTTTTATGTATAATTTCTCTTTAGTTACAATCCAAAATATACTTTTTTCCAATATGCTTGGTTCAGTGCTTTAGAACATAATTACCCTGGAACTACTAATCAAGTCTCTATGAAGGTATGAAAGGTATTTAGATTTCCTTTTCACATGAGAACTCATTAAGTGTTTTTGCAACCAGTTTTCTAATTGACATTCTCTAAAAATTAGTTGAAAGGTAAGAACATATTTATTAGTCTGATCAGCAATGAGATATTCTTTATTTTTAGTGATGCCAAGTGCCCTGGGCATTAGGGTAAATGTAGCAAAAGTTAGAATTACTTTCTGCAACATATAAACTAAATTAATTAGTTTAAAAACTCATTTATTTTATTCATCGATATAATTAAGGACTTGTCATCCCATGTAGTTTTTCTTCTCTTCAGTGATAAGCTTCAGTGTTACATATCTCCTGGCAATTTTGCTTAGTGACATCAATTACATAAAGGAAAGTAAAACTTAACAGCAGAAACTAATTATATATACCCAGGGTTATAAGAACAAAATGATACGTTCTTTTGCAAACTGAAATGATGGGCACTATTTGATTGAATTAATGGCAAAATAGAGATTTGTTCATCAATTTTATTTTTGTCAAAGTTAGTCGTATTTCCGCTTTACTCACATAATAGTATAATAGATACTGACTATTATTATGGTATTAAAGTTGCTTACTTGCATGTCTGTCTACCCTGTTAAAATATGAAGCGCTTGCTCTTCAGAGCTAGTATATTACTCCTTGCAAGGTATCAGCAGAAAATGTCAGAAGAGACAAATTCCTGTAATGTATTTATTTGGCTATGATATGGCAAAGTGCTGATTTGTCTTTGAAGGAAGGGGATGATTTTGTTAGTCTCAGTCACATCATTCATTGATTCTCCTGATGGGAAAATTCTCCTAGGCAGTAATTTCCAGACTGGGAATAAAGATGTTGTAATAGTTGTTGTTTTTAGGCAATAGATTCAGACGGTGTCTCATTACCTTAACCCCTCACCTTTAACCATAGGAGTGCCTCCTAATGAAAGCAGCTTTACTGCCCCCATAAAGTTAATACAGGAAGAACAATTTCATTACTAGTAAACACATGGTTAGCAAAGGGCTAGTTTAAGCAAATAAAAGCCTTACAAAATCTCCGTGTGTGCTTGAGAAAGAGGGGTAGAGATATCCTATACACCTTCTTTGATATTTGCTCTACCCTCTATCTTATATTAGATATTTGAATCAAAGTATTTATTTAAAATGTGTTATTTTATCTCCTATTGTTGTTGTTAAGTACTGTTGAGTCGGTTCTGACTCTATGTCACTCTGTACAGGGTTTCTGAGAAGTGGCTGGAGTGTTAGAACTACTAGTTTTGCAGTTAACAGTCCAGTGCTTACTCTACAACATTGTTTTAGGTGTCATCACGTTGGTTCTGATTCATAGTAACTCATGAGTAATAGAATGAAACAGCCCGGTTCTGTGCAGTCCTCTTAATCCTTTCCGTATTTGAGAGCAAGTGGCAGCCACTGTGTCTTTTTTTTTTTTTTTTTCTATGTAAAAACATGTATTTGTACGAATGTTTAAAGTATAGGACCTAATGGGCGTGGGGAGAAGACCTCAATTCCCAAGCAAGAGTAAATCAGCGCCTGTTCGTGGCCCAAAGGGGAAGGTCACTTCAGGGTACCCTGGGATGGACTATCCCCAATGACTTAATGTCGTTGCCCACAACAGAAAATGGAGGAATCAGGGCGTGAAGACATTACCAGCTGCTGGTGAGCAAGTGTACCAGGGGAGAAAGGGGGCGCTATGTGGCACCCCTGGGACCTGGAGCCAGGGTGCACAGGGCAGGAGGCAGAAGCTCCCTCTTCAGATAAGGGTGGGAGACTGAATGCACTTGTCCAGGAAGAACAAAAAGGGAATTTCCGAGGTAGGCTTTTACATCGAGTTAAAAAACAGGCACGTTGTCTGTCTCTCTGTGGTTCCTAAGCTGCTGGCCTGACCCCTTTCCTCAAGAAATCAAAGGGAATAAGGAGGGGAGGCAGGAAATTCAGAGGGTGGGGAATGTGGTGGTGAACATAGGGCAAAATCGGGGTGAAGCTGCTGGTCCTCCTGGGGTGAGGTGGGTGGGACAGGGCAGGACAGAGCCAAGGGTGGCCAAGCTGGAATGGAAGGCCATGGCAGTGAGGTTAGGCCACACAAAGGGCTTTAAGTGCAGCCCAAACCTCTCAGTCCCTCCCTCCCTCCCAGAACTGACAGAGGCCCAGGCCTGGCTGGACACTGGGGAAGGTAAGCCCTGGGGACAAAGTGGACTAGAGAAGGGAGCAGCTCTTCCGTTTTTTCTCAGAGGCCACTGTGTGAACCCTGTGACAACCAGGTCCTGGGGCCCAAGGCAAGCCGAGTAAATGCATTTCATGGAGAGCAGTGAGGATCCGGGCTTAAGGGTGCGCCGGGGGTAGTGCGGTGCTCCTTTTTCCCTGAGAACCTGGGGTCAGAGACAAGCAGAGCTGCCACCCCAGCTTGCTGCTGCCAAAGGCAGGTTGGCCCACCCCAAGGTTCTCTGGATTTGTGATAGATTGGGGTGGGGAGGGGAATGGGTATGAAAAACAAGGGAAGAGAATAACAGCCCTAGATGTATGGGGGAGCATGGGGCGTCACATCAAGAGGAATTCTGGGTCTGATAGATGGAAGCTTTCTCTTTCAACAGGTCCAGACACAAGTGGCAGCTCCAGCTTCCTTCAGGAGGCTCAGACATGGGTGGGGTGAGACGGTCCATGTGGTAGCCACAATCGATCGTAGTTATCACTGAAGAGCAGCTGCTATAAAAAGGGCTTTTGCATCAGATTTGCCTAATACAATAAATTCATTTCCAGATTAGTGCTTCCATGGGCATTGATTGTAGATTCAATTAAAAAAATCCTTGACAACTTTATTATTTTCTCCATTTCTTAGGATATTGTTTGGTCCAGTTGTGAGGATTTCTGTTTTCTTTTTGTTAAGGTGTAATCTTTGATCTTCATGTGTAAGTGCTTCAAGTCCTCTTCACTTTCGGCAATTATTGGGTCATCTACATATTGCAAATTGTTAATGAGTCTTCCTCTAACGCAGAGCCTATTCTGCTCAATATAGTCAACATCTTGGATTAGTGGCTCAAACTACAGATTGAATCAGTATGATGAAAGTATATAACTCTGAAGCTCACCTTTCCTGATTTTAAACTACACAATATTCCCTCGTTCTGTTTCAATGATGACCTCTTGATTCAAGAACAGGTTCCACATGAACACAATTAAATGTTCTGAATTTCCTGTTGTTCTCAATATTATCCATCATTTCTTATTATCCACACAATCAAATAACTTTGCATAGTAAAGAATACACAAAACATCTTCCAAGTATTCTCTGCTTTCAGCCAAGATCCATGTGACTTTAGCATTATTATCCTTCATTTCTGTGTCCTTCTGAATCTCACTTGGAGTTGTGGTTGTTGTTGTTGTTAAATGCCGTCAAGTTGTGGTAGCTCCTGTTAATGTATTTCTGCAAGTATTTAAAAAATATCTTCATAAAAATATTACTTAGATAATGATACTTTTTCCATTCCATTTTTTTGGAATTGGCATGAATATGGATCTCTTCAAATAGCTTGATCTTCCAAATTTCTTAGCACAGCCTGACTAGTGAACAACTCTTGTGCTGCATCTGTTGTTGGCAGCATTTTAACTGTTGTTTTGTAAGTTCCTGGAGCCTTGTTTTTTTTTTTTTTTTTTTATACCAGTGTCTTCAGTGCAGCTTGGACTTCTTCCTTCAGGACCATTAGGTCTTGATCATATGTTACCTTCTGAAACAGTTGAATATCAACCAATTCTTTTTTGGTATAGTGACTCTGCATATTCCCGCCATCGTCTTTGGATGCTTTCTACATCATTTGGAATTTTGCCCATAGAATTCTTCATTATTGCATCTCAGGAGTTGAAATTTTTTATGTCTCTGTATGTATTCTTTTCTTTTTCTTTGATTTTTAGAAATGCTCAGCATGTTCTTCCTTTCTGGCTTTCTAATTTCTGGTCTTTGTACATTTCATAGGAATACTTTCGTTTGTCTTCTCTAGTCACTCTGCAATATTCTGCTCAGCTCTTTTATTTCATAATTTCTCACTTTCACTTTGGCTATTTTACATTCAAGAACAAGTATCAGAGTTTCTTCTGGCATCAATTTTGGTCTTTTCGTCCTTTCCTGTCTTTTGGTGATCTTTTGCTTTCTTCGTGGATGATATCTTTGAAGTCATCCACAACTCTTGTGTCCTTTGGTTATTTATATTCACTGCACCAAATCTATTCTCAATATGTTCTCCAGCTTCAAGTAGAATGTACACAAAGTCTGATATTGGCTCTCATGAACTTGTTTTAATTTTCTTCAGCATCATCTTGAATTTGCATATAAACAACTATAATGAATGTAAAATGTTCTGACTTCTCTTATTGAGCTTCTCCACATTTCTTTCCACAGACAGAGTTGATTTGATTTCCATGTATTCCTTCTAGTAGGATAGCCATGTGTTGATAGCCATGTGTTGAAAAATTAGAGACTTAACAGAAATAGATCATAGAAATGACGAAAGAAAGAAGCATTAACAACTACTACAAACAGTAGTGATGTTAAAACCTGGGGAGTGGAGAGACTGATTTCCAGAGTTAGCATATTATGTTATTTTAAATGTTCTGTGTTCTACGAAAAATATGAGATACATTTAGAAACAAAAAGGTATTGCTCATAGAAAAGAAAAAGAAATAATTAATAGAAGCATTCTCTGTGAAAGCCTAGATGTTGGCCTTACTAGATAAAGACATTAAAGCAGCTATTTAAAATGTATTTGAAATAAACAAATCATTTGTCTTGCAGAAATCTATCATTCGTTCTCCAGCATCATTTCTATCACCAAGTCCAAATTTTCCAACTACTGGTCCC
>NW_006408519.1:18090165-18097483 GCF_000296735.1 Chrysochloris asiatica | reverse complement strand
GTTGGCCCAGGATCGAGCATTGTTTCGTTCTGCTGTGCATGGGGTCGCTATGAGTCGGTTCCGACTCGATGGCACCTGACAACAACAACAACAACAAGAGAGGCTGGTGGATTTGATCCTCTGACCTTGCAGTTAGCAGTCCAATGCTTATTCTATGGTGTCACACTAGGACTCAATCATTGTGCTAAATGTCAGGAATTTAAGACTCATTAAGTTGGCTACTTGTGATGTAGTGGTTAGGCACTTGGGTGTGAACTGGAAGGTCAGTTGTTCAATCCGACCAGCTATTCCTTGGGAACTCAGCTTCTGTAAAAATACAGAGTTGGAAACTCTATGGGGGAAATTGTGCTTTGTCCTATAGGATCTCTATGAGTTGAACTAACTTTATTACAGTGGGTTGCTACAAGCACTGACTTAATAAGATTATTGTTTAATATGGCAAACACACATAAACACATAATTATAGCACAGTGGGATGCATGCTAAAATGAAGGATTGTATTAGGTACTATGGAAGATTAGAGGAGGGACAACTATACTCTGCCTGGTTTTGTGAAGAGAATAAAAGCATAAATTCAGTTTAATAGTGTTCATAACCTCTTTTTGCAATTTAGGGAAGAAGTAATCAATGAAGACAGAAGCTTGGTTCATGCTTTGCTTAGCTAATTATAGTCTAGAAACTTTAACAACTTAAGCAAAATATTATGATACCTAAATGAAGATATGTTCAGTTAAAGAAAAGCTTTGCCTCCAGGTCTGTAGGTGTCTACATAATTTACACATGAGTGTATTGCTTTTTCAATGTAGGTAAATGACTGAAAGACAAAAGTAGGAGCAGAATTGAATATTCAATGAAGAGTTTGAATGACAGAATGACTAAATTATCTGTGCCTTTTACACCATCCTGATGTGGCACTGTGGGCGAATGCACTGGATTACAAAATCGGTTGAACTATAAGGTTGGTGATTCAAGATCACCAGTTGTTCCTCAAAAACTCTATACAGGGTCTCTATGGGTTGGAACCAATTCAATGGCACTTAACAACAACAACCCTGAAAACTAATTATTTAATTATCATGATTTAATCTCAGTCCACAAAATTCCCATAAATGTCATTCGAGAAAAAATTTATAAATATGTTATAAAGGTTACAATATGATAATGTATTTATTTGGTTTCCTAATATATTCTACTGACATCATTTTGTTATCAAAATACAGAAGCAAAAACTTTCTAACTTATATTTGAAAGATTTCTAAAATTTATTACTGTAGGAATAAATTCAGCACTGTGATTTGAACAAGAACATCACCATACTCAAAACCTAGTTCTAATCAGAGGATTACTGTTTCAGAATGCTTAATTGACAATCATAGAATAAATAAAAGGAGATCACTGAAAATTTCTGATCATTAAGACACATCTCGCTAAAGGATTTTGCAATGAATGGGAAATATTCCTAAATACAAAAGTTCTATCAAATATGATTACATTTACCCTCAAACCCTTATATTATAATTAACACTAAAGAATTTCTAAAGAAGAAATAACAATGTTTTTAATAGGTGTTTTGCATTTGTAAACCTGTGCATTTATAGTTTCATGCTTTTCCATTTCTATGTTTACTTAATTCATTCTCCTTTTTCCATGATTAGTACTAAAGGTATTGCATATTGTTGTTTTTTATACCAACAGAACATTTGAATTTTATGATTCTCTTTTTCTTTGTGTTCTATTTCATTATTTGCCCAGGTATCAGGTTAAACACTATGATAATGTATTGTTAATATCATCATAAATATTTGTTTTTAAAACTACACTGTCACCAAAATGTATCTCTTTTTCAGCTTATACTTCCTTTAGATTATTATTATCTCTAATATTTTGTCCAGAGTTGCTAGCAGGGCTGGTTTTATAAAGAACTATTCAGCCATCATAAAATCAACATTGTATTTATTGTGAAATAACTTAGAAACTATTTGTAAGTATTATTGTATCTAATGAAATTTGTTTCTGATACTTGCTATCCTTGAGTGAACTTGAAAGGTTAAATTATTTTACTCAGAGTAGATTGATTTTCATATAAATTTCATTATTAAGCACATTAGACATATAATTTTAGATCTCAGGGACCCCATTAGTAGGATTAATTGACAATCATGTACTATCTCAAGGAATTCCAGTGTGTTTATAAATGGCACTTTTCTCTGAAATAGGCCTTGACTAATTTCAAATAAGTAAACAATTTTCAAATAAGTAAACAACCATAAATGAGTGATATTGGAGATAAGAAATATTAATATACCTCTAATAATATAAGAGAGCAAACATATATATAGACAATTCAGCTACACATGTAAAATGTTGTTAAGAATAATGTGACTTTGTTCAACAGAAGTATTTTATGCAAATTTCAATGTACAATAAAAAAGAGACTTCAAGATATCTTGCTGTTGTTAGGTGCCATTGAATGGGTTAGAACTCATAGTGAGCCTATGTAAAACAGAACAAAACACTGCCCAGTCCTGCTCCAGTCTCACAATCATTGTTACAATTGAGCCCATGGCTGCTGCCATTGTACCAAGCCATATTGTTTAGAGTCTCTCTCTTTTTCACTGATCCACTACTTTGCTATTTGCAATATTGTCCATAGCTTGTCATGAGCCACACAGTCTCTGCAATGTTGTCCATAACTTGTCATGATCCACACAGCGTGTTATGATATATGTAGTTTTATTGCATATTCATCATCATTTTTGTCACCAAGGCCATGTTTTTCAATGACTGACCAGTCCTCTTTGTTTCTAACATTTGCATTCCAATCACCAGCAATTATCAATACATCTGGATTGCATGTTTGATCAATTTCAAACTGCAGAAGTTGATACAATTCTTTAATTTTATCATCACTGGTTTTAGTGGTTGATGTGTACATTTGAATAATAGTAGTATAAATTGGTTTTCTTTGTAGGTGTATGGATATTAGCCTATCACAAACTGTGATATACTTCAAGATAAATCTTGAAGTGGTTTTGATGATGAATATTTTACAATTCTTGCTGAATCTATCATCCTCTGTAAAGAAACCCAAGTGATTGTCATATTCAAAATGGCCAATACCAGTCCATTTCAGCTCGCTACTGCCTATGATATCAATGTCTATGCATTCCATTTCATTTTTGACAACTTGCAATTTTCCTAAATTTATACTTCATGCATTCCATGTTCTGATTATTGGTGGATATTATAGTTGTTTCTCCTCATTTTGAGTTGTGCCCATGAGCAAATGAACATCCTAAGATCTTTACAACATTTGCATCATCAAGGTCAACTCCACTTTGAGGAGGCAGATCTTCCCCAGTCATATTTTGACTGCCTTCCAACTTCAGGGACACATCTTCATGTACTATATCCAACAGCATTGTTGTTTAAGTGACTCATAGCAACCCTGTATATGGTTTCTAAGTAGCAACTGGTGAATTTGGATTGCCAAGCTAGCAGTTCAAACCAACCTTGAGGTCGAGTGCTTATCTTAGGATGCCACACCAGGACTCCAGTCTAAAACTATCCTCCATTGTGAACTATTCCCTTAGTTTCAAGCCCCAGAAGGTGACGGAGAAGAAGGGAGATCCTTTTACGGGCCACTGCAATGTTGTTGTTGTTAAGTACCGTGGAGTCGGTTCTGACTCACAGTGAACCTGTACAGGGTTCAGGGTTTCCGAGGCTGTAAATCTTTATGGGAGCAGAATGCCTCATCTTTCTCCCACGGAACTGTTGGTAGTTTCGAACTGCTGACCTTGTGCTTGGCAGCCCAACTCAGTAACCACTATTAGGTTGGGAAAAAGTTATGGATTGTGAAATATTTCACAAGTGGCGAAGACAAAGTAAAGGGTCTATTCTCTTTCTCTAAGGAAAGTGGCCTAACACCAGAGAATATCTCACAATATTCTGGTGCTGTTTATAATGTTTCAATATTCAATATTCTAGCGCTTTCTGAAAGTGTTCCACTGCTATTCATAAATTTTCAGTGGCTAAACATTCAATTGTAGTCTGCCTGTCTTTCTTCCTAGTCTGCCTTATTCTGGAAGCTCAGTTGAAACCTGTCCACCATGGGTGTTCCTGCTGGTATTCAAAATACTGGTTCATCATTTCCAGCATGGCAACAACAGGCAAGCCACCACGGCACCACAGACTGACAGACAACTGGTGGATTTCAAGATACATTATTCATTAAATTCTTAACTTTATTAAGAGAACTATTTCTACAGCAATGATTTAAAACCCAGACACATCAAAATATTTCTCAGATTGTCTGTTTGTCTGTGAATCAATTTAAGATAATTAAAAATGAAAGAAGAAAGACAGAAATTTAAATACATTTTCTGACCAAGCTAGCACGGGGTAGTCAAAATATCCATGAACTTTATCTATGAAAGACGTTAATATAACTTAGAATTATTAATTCATTTCTGAATGCATATTAGGACATAAAATTCTTAATGAAGAGATGGTCAATAAAAAATCTTTACTGTGATTTTTCACTTGCTTGAATTAACACAACTAACTTGAGTTTACACAGTTTCAACGTCTAATTAAGGCTTTGATTAGTATCTTGACCTTGCTTTCATTGATTAATCACATTTAATTTTTCTTTTTTTTAGGAAAGTTGGTCATTAAAAGCTAAGCTGGTTACATTGGTTGGATTAGTTTTACTAATTACTGCAAATAAGAATTACTAATTCATGGTAACTCATGCTAGTAAGAATTACTTGCCTAAATTTTAATTCTTCATAAAGTATTTTTAAATGGTTTTATGACTACTTTTTGTTTGACTCTTGGTCCAGAAAAGCCATTTAAAATTTTACTTCTAAAAGAGATGTCTAGCATGGTCTACAGACCCCTATGGATTCACTGGACTGCTTACCACAAGGTCAATAGTTCAAACCCACCTGCTACTCCTACGAAACTATACAGGGTTGCTCTGAGTCAGAACCAATTTAACAACAATTAACCATAACAGAGCCCTATATGAGATGGTTTTCAATAAATTATTTGGATGAATGAATAAATAAAATACTTCTACTTGTTTCATTTGTATTTAATATTTAAATTAAATCTTGATTTGAAATTTTAACTTTTGGTTAAATGATGTTCACAAACAGTATCAGAAAAAGTACAACCTGATATTTTCTGCTGCAAAAACTATTTAAAAATATTTTAGAAAAAATATTTTAGTAACAACAAAGGGATTGATTTGAGTTAGAGTTTAATCTTCCAACTACAATAAAACATTCTTGCAGTGGGTTTTTGGTGGTTGCCATCCTGAAGTCATTTTTTTCTGGGGTCATAGAGTACACTAAAATGTTGTGAAAGTATCACTGCACACGTCTTATTAATTCTTTCCACAGAATTTCTTTAGCTTTTTAAATTAAATATTTTTAAAGTAGCATCCAAAAATGCCTAAAGCATTTGTTTTCTGCTAATTTTTTAAGATTTAAATCCGTATGCATGTATCTCATGGTTTTTCAACTGATTGCATTATCTTTACATTTATCTCTTCTAATGTTACTGATGCAAAAACTATTTTAAAATAATTTAGAAAAAGTGTTTTAGTAACAATAAAGGGATTAATTTGAGTTGGATTTGAATCTTCTATTGTCTCTCAACCACCACTCATCTGTCAGTTTGTCATACTGTGATAGGTTGTGTGTTGCTGTGATTCTGGAAGCTATGCCACTGATATTTTAAATACCAGCAGGGTCAACCATGGTGGATAGATTTCAGATTCTCTTTCAGATGAAGACAGACTAGGAAGAAGGAGAGACGAACTACTTTCAAATATTTAGTCACTGAAAACCTTATGAGTAGCATTGGAACACTGTCAGCACTAGAATATTGAATATTGAAACATGATGAAGAGCACCAGAATACTGTCAGATATAGTGCCAGAAGATGAGCCCCTGAGTTTGGAAGGCACTCAAAATGCAACTGGGGGGAGTGCTGCCTCCTCAAAGTAGAGTTATATTTCTGATGGAGCACAACTCAAAATGAAGAGAAACAGCTGTAAACATCCATTAAGAATCAGAACATGGAGTGTATGAAGTATGACTCTAGGAAAATTGGAAATTGTCAAAAATGAAATGGAAGGTATAAACATCAATATCCTAGGCATTAGTGAGCTGAAATGGGATGGTTTGAGCCATTTTGAATCTGAAAATCACTGGTTTACTATGCTAGGGATGATAAACTGAAGAGGAATGGCATCACATTCATCATCAAAAAGAACATATCAAGAGCTGTCATGAGATATAACGCTGTCTGTGAGAGGATCATATCCATCTGCCTACAAGGAAGACCAGTGAATACCACAATATTCAAAATTTTACACCAACCATTAAAACAAGTGATGGTGAAATTGAAGAATCTTATCAACTTCTTCTGTCTGAAATTGATCAAACATGCATTCATGATGTATTGATAATTACTAGTGATTTGTACGCAAAGGTTGGGAAGGATCAGTAGCTGGAAAATATGGCCTTAGTGACAGAAACAATGCTGGAGATTCCATGATAGAATTTTAAAATACCTATGAATTCTTCATTGCAAATACCTTTCTTAAATAGCATAAAAGACGACTGTACACATAGACCTCACCAGATAGAATACACAGAAATTAAATTGACTACATCTATGGAAAGATACAGTGGAGACAACTCCATATCAGCCAAAACAAGGCCAGGTACAGACTGTGGAACAGACCATAAATTGCTCATATGCAAATACAAACTGCAGCTGAAGAAAATTAAAACAAGTTTATGAAAACCAAACTAAGACCTTAAACAGATCATCTGAAGACCAGATTTGATGCATTAGACGCTAAAGCCAAATGCCAGAAGAGTTGTGGTATGACATCAAGAACATCATACAGGAAGAAAACAAAAGGTTAACAAGAGAGAAGGAAACAAACAAAATGGATGACAGAAAATACTTTAAAATTGCTCTCCAGTGTAGAGATGTTAAAGCAAATGGGAGAAATGAGGGAGTACAAGAGCTACCAGAAAATTTCTAAGGTCAGCTTGAGAAGACAAAGTCAAATATTATAACAAAATGTGCAAAGACCTGGAACATAACAAAATGTTTAAAAGGGGAGAACATGCTCAGCATTTCTCAAGCTGAGGGAACTGAAGAAAAAGTTCAAACCTTGACTTTCAGTATTGAAGGATTCCATGGGCAAAATACTGAATGATGAAGAAAGCATCAAAAGAAGATGGAAATAATACACAGAGTCACTGTACCTAAAAGCAATGGTCAATGCTCA
>NW_006408519.1:18086970-18090065 GCF_000296735.1 Chrysochloris asiatica | reverse complement strand
TTGTCACTCTTTCTTCCTAGTCTGTCTTTGTTTGGAAGCTCATCTGAAACCTGTCCACCATGGGTGACCCTGCATAAGATTAAGAGCTAATTTGTCATCAGGACTTTGGAGACCGAGAGACAGTAGGACATTGTACTATAATGTTGTAAGAGATACTATTAAAACAAAAACAAAAAGTAAGAAACTTATGTCAACCATTAATCCTCTATCTGGTAAACCAATTCTTCAAAAAAAGGGATATTAAAACATTTCAGATAAACAAAATCTGAGAGACTTTGCCCTGAGCTGACCCCAAAAACTAAAATTAACAAAGGGAAATCTTTCTTTGTGAAATAAAAATACAAAGTAACTCAAATCTACATAAATAAACAGCATAATAATATCCATGTAATAATAAATAAGGAAGGGGGAAACTGAGGGAAAAAAGATACAAGACATAGAAAACAAGGAGCTAATATTAATTACCTACAACCCTTGTTTGTGATGTCCTCACAATTGTTGTTACCTTTGAGTACAAGTGCCCTAAATCAGTAAGAACTGCTCTTCAGATTATAAATTAAAACCGAATTTAACTCACGTAGTTTTAGTATGTGCCACCAGTGAAGGTCAACTTCCTGATTTTAATCCTAGCACTAAATTATTCATGAAGTCAAAACACCATTATCACCTCTGGCCAAAACCTCACACAGCATGGTCATCAGTTATATTAGGACCAAGCCTTGTCAGATTATGAAAAAGGCACATATGTTTATATTTTACCCATAATCAGTAGTTAAGTTTCGTGTGTTCTGACTTTGTTGAATAAGCACTGAACTGAGAGCCATAATATCTGAGGTTTGAGTGCACCACCTACTTGGAGGGAGAAAGATGAGGGTTTCTGTTCCCACAAAAATGTACAGCCTTGGAAGCCTGAGATTTGGAACAGACTCCACACCACAAAGAACAGTAGTGAAGTTTAGCTACACTACTAAAAATTTAAACCCAACAAACAGCAATATTATAATTCTGCATATTAACAATTAAATTAATGTAATTTAGGTAACTGATATAATATGAAAAATAATCTGAGAGTCACCTCAGTAGAAAATTATACAATATACGGAGCACTGACAGAATCAAAAGAGGTCAATATTTAGTTAAAATATCTATGTAATCTAATAAAAATGTGTGCATGACACTCTGCTAGTTCTTAAATAATATGACTTTTCTACAATCTAAGTTATTTGCCTTTTTTACAGTACTAGGATTTTCCTATTATTGATAACCATCACAATCCTCTAAATGTAAAGAATTTTTTTTTTCTGAATCCCATTGTCAATGGCTTAATGTGACTTTACAAAAATGCAGAGGAACTGACCTAGTCCTTTTCTTTTTCATATTGACACAGATGTCATCAGAAATCAAACAGTAATTATAACCTTATTATTTACCAGAACAGTCCACACACCATGATATATTCTTTTACAAATTATAAATTTGTCTGATGTTACTGTTAGGTAACATAAAGTAGTTTCCCACTCATAGCTACCCTATATACAACAGAATGAAAACCTATCAGGCCCTGTACTATCCTCACAATAGTGCTTGAGTACAAGTGCTTCTATCACAGTGTTTACCCATCTTGTTGAGGATCTTCTATTTTGCTGACCCTTCACTTTAACAAGCATGATGTTCTTCTCCAAGGATATGTCCCTCCTGATAATATATCCAAAGCATGAGGGATGAATTCTCACCATCCTTGCCTCCAAGGAACATTCTGGCTTTACCTCTCCTAAGGAGCTCTGGTAGCGTAGTGGTTACGAATCGGGCTGCGAACCTTAAGGTCAGTGGTTCGAAACTACCAGCCGCTCCGCGGGAGAAAGATGAGGCTTTCTACTCCCGTAAGGATTTACACTCTTGGAAACCCTGTACAGGGTCGCTATGGGTCGGAACCGACTCGACGGCACTTAACAACAACATAGACCTATTTATTCTGCTGGAGGTCCATGGTACTTTCAATATTCTTCTTCAGCACCATAACTCAAATGTACCTATTCTTCTGTGTTCTTCCTTATTCATCGTCCAAATTTTACATGCATATAAAGCAATCTGAAATACCATGACTTGAGTCAAGTGTACTTTATTTAAACTGATATTTTTAGTCTTGAACACTTAAAAGAGGTCTTGTGAAGCGTATTTGCCTAGTGCAATATGTCGTTTGATTTCTTGAATGCTGCTTCCCTGAGTGTTGATGGTGGATCCAAGCAAAATTAAATCTTTGTGACAAGTACAATCTTTATTTCTTTTATCATGAAGCTATTTATAGGCCCAGATGTGAGGATTTTTGTTTTTTTAACATTAAGGTGCAATCCATAATGAAGATTGTGGTCTTTGTTCATCATCAGTAAATATTTTAAGTAGTCTCCCCTTTTAGCAAACAAAGTTGTATCATTTGAATATGACAAGCTGTTTATGAGTCTTCTTCCTATCCTCATACCACACTCTTCTTCCTATCATTCACCTTCTCCTCTGTTGGTTTATCGTACTATGATGGCTTGCATATTGCTGTGATGCTGAAAGTTATGCTACTACTATTTTGAATGCCAACAGGGTGACCAATGATGGACACATTTCAGTGGATTAAGACTGACTAGGAAAAAGGAGATACCAACTACTTCTGAATG
Source organism: Chrysochloris asiatica (assembly GCF_000296735.1). Classification (NCBI taxonomy): domain Eukaryota; kingdom Metazoa; phylum Chordata; class Mammalia; order Afrosoricida; family Chrysochloridae; genus Chrysochloris; species Chrysochloris asiatica. The sequence goes on along the minus strand of NW_006408519.1, from coordinate 18,087,402 downwards.
TTTAACCACTAAAAGTCTTATAAATAGCAGCAGAACACTGTCAGATATAGTGCCAGTAGACGAACCCCTTAGGTTAGAAGTCACTGAAAATGTGAATGGGGAGTGCTGGCTCCTGAAAGTAGAGTTGATTGTGGTGATGGAATGAAAGAAAGCTTTCAGAACCTTCATTTGCTGATGAGGCACAATTCAAAATGATGAGAAACAGTTGCAACATCCATTAGTAATGAAAACATAGTATGTACAGTGTATGAATACAGGAAAGTTGGAAGTTGTCAAAAATAAAATGGAATTCCTAGGTAGATGGATGTCCTAGGTAGAAGTGAATTGAAATGGACTGTTATTAATTTTTTTTTTTGGAATAAGGCTAATCATACGGGTTACATTACAGGGAACAACAAATTCAGGAGTTTTAAAAACTATCTGCATAGTGAC
>NW_006408519.1:18085923-18086575 GCF_000296735.1 Chrysochloris asiatica | reverse complement strand
CTGTATAGGGTTTCCAAAGAGTGATTGGTGGGTTTGAACTGTTGACCTTGCAGTTCAAACTGACCTTAAGGTTCAGTGCCTCACCAGGATTCCATTGTTGGAGGTATTGTGCCATAATTGCTGGTGATAATGATGCAGGATGTAAGATGGTTTCATTCATTTGACAGTCACTTCCTGTAATATGCTCTATAGGAAGAGCTACTACAGCCCTGGTGTGGTACTTTAAGATAAACCCTAGACTGTTAACTGCAAGGTTGATGGTTCTAACCCACCAACCAAACTACCTTGATGACATTTAACAAGAAGTACCGGGCTTAACTAAAATAAGAACTGAAAAACCAAAGTCACTGACATCAAATAGGGTTTCACTCACAGAGACTCTATACATACTTTCAGAATTGGGAGCAAAAAGTTTCAGATTCCTTATGGAATGTTTGGTAGGTTTGAACTTCCAACATTTTGGTTAGCAGTCCTTTGTTTATCTGACAGCATTACCAGGACGCCTTAAGCATTGTGCTGTTGTTATTGTTAAGAACATTCCTTTATAGGGTTTCCTAAGAGAGGCTGTCTAAAGAAGGTATTTGAAATAAACAAATCATTTGTCTTGCAGAAATCTATCATTCGTTCTCCAGCATCATTTCTATCACCAAGT
>NW_006408519.1:18080503-18085823 GCF_000296735.1 Chrysochloris asiatica | reverse complement strand
ATAAAAGACGACTGTACACATAGACCTCACCAGATAGAATACACAGAAATTAAATTGACTACATCTATGGAAAGATACAGTGGAGACAACTCCATATCAGCCAAAACAAGGCCAGGTACAGACTGTGGAACAGACCATAAATTGCTCATATGCAAATACAAACTGCAGCTGAAGAAAATTAAAACAAGTTTATGAAAACCAAACTAAGACCTTAAACAGATCATCTGAAGACCAGATTTGATGCATTAGACGCTAAAGCCAAATGCCAGAAGAGTTGTGGTATGACATCAAGAACATCATACAGGAAGAAAACAAAAGGTTAACAAGAGAGAAGGAAACAAACAAAATGGATGACAGAAAATACTTTAAAATTGCTCTCCAGTGTAGAGATGTTAAAGCAAATGGGAGAAATGAGGGAGTACAAGAGCTACCAGAAAATTTCTAAGGTCAGCTTGAGAAGACAAAGTCAAATATTATAACAAAATGTGCAAAGACCTGGAACATAACAAAATGTTTAAAAGGGGAGAACATGCTCAGCATTTCTCAAGCTGAGGGAACTGAAGAAAAAGTTCAAACCTTGACTTTCAGTATTGAAGGATTCCATGGGCAAAATACTGAATGATGAAGAAAGCATCAAAAGAAGATGGAAATAATACACAGAGTCACTGTACCTAAAAGCAATGGTCAATGCTCATCCATTTCAAAAGCATATAATCAAGAGCCAATGATCCTGAAGGAAGAAGTTCAAGATACATTGAAGTCATTGGCAAAGCACAATGAACTGGGAATTGATGGAATACAAATTGAAATCTTTCAACAAAGTAGGAATTGGGACATGAGACATTTATTCATCTATGCCAAGAAATTTGAAAGACAGCTGCCTAGCCAATTTACTGGAAGAGATTTGTATTTGTGCTCATTCCAAAGAGAGGTGGGCCAATGGAATGCAGAAATCATTGTATAATATCATTGCTATCCCATGTGAGTAAAGTTTTACTAAAGGTAATACAGAAAAAGTTGCAACCATACATTGACAGAGAACTTCCAGAGGTCCAAGCCGGTTTCAGAAGAGGACGTGGAATGAGGGATATCATTTCTGACATCAGATGGATCTTGGCTGGAAGCAGAGAATACCAGAAAGAGATTTACTTGTGCTTTGTTGACTATGCAAAGGCTTTTGATTGTGTGGATCATGACAAGCTATCGACAGCATTGTGAAGTATGAGTATTCTGAAATAATTAACTGTGCTCCTGAGGAATCTCTACATAGACCAAGATGCAGTTGTTTGAACAGAACAAAGGAACATAGAATGGTTTAAAATTAGGAAAGGTATACAACAGGGTTGTATTTTTCACCATACTGATCCAATCTGTATGCTGAGCAAATATGCTGAAAAGATAATCAAAGAAACTGGATTATATACAGAAAAACATGGAATCAGTATTAGTGGAAGGCTCATTAATAACCTGCAATATGCTAATGATACAACTATGCTTGCTGAAAGCCAAGAGGACTTAAAATACTTTTTGATGAAGATCAAAGACCACAGCCTTTTGTATGGGTTGCACTTCAATGTAAAGAAAACAAAAACCCTCAGCCTGGACCAATAAATAGCATACATAAATGGAGAATTTGAAGTTGTTAGTAACTTCATTTTACTTGGATTAACCATCCATACTCATGGAAGCAGCAGTCAAAAAATCAAACAATGTATTGCACTGGGAAAATCTGTGCCACAAAACCTCTCTAAAGTGTTGAAGAGCAAAGATGTCAGTTTGAGGACTAAGGTGAGCCTGACCCAAGCCATGGTATTTTCAATAATCTTAAGTGCCTGTGAAAGTTGGATAGTGAATAAGGAAGACTGTAGAAGAATTGATGCATTTGAGTTATGGTGTTGGAGGAGAATATTGAAAGTACCATTCTGCCAAAAGAACAGATTGATCTGTGTTGGAAGAAGTACAGCCAGAGTGCTCTTTGGAAGCTAGGATGGCCAGACTTTGTATTTTATACTTCAGACAATTTTCAGGAGGCAATAGTCACTAGAGAAGGATATCATGTTTGGTAATGTGTAGGGACAGAGAAAAAGAGGAAGACCCTCAGTGAGATGGATTGGCACAGTGGCATCATCAATGGGTTCAAACATAGCAACTATTGTAAGGGTGGCTCAGGATCGGGCAGTGTTTTGTTCTATTGTGTATAGGGTCACCATGAGTTGGTACCAACTCAATGGCACCTAACAACAACAGTTTAGTTACTCTTTTTGATTTTTGATTTTGTCTCTTTGCTTCTCCCTGTAGACTATAATAAATCTATTTATGTTATATTCAGCTATCATAAAAACTAAAGTTATAAAAATAAGGAAGCCATCTTGATCAAGAATATAGAACTTCAACAATTATTTTAAAGCAAAGATGATAATTTAAAGGGGAAGGGAAGTAGACAAATGATAATGGAACAACCAGAACAAAAATAATGAGAAAATTCACACATTGTGAAGAATGTAACCAAGTCACTTAAGAGCTAGCGCAGAAATTGTTGAACATGAAGTTTATATTTTATGTAAACCTTCACAAGAAACACAATAATACATTATTGAAAAAAAAAAAAAAAAGTACCCCGAGTAAGCCCTTCCAGGTACTATCTGTATCAAGAAAATAGCTGTGCTCTTTCTGAACTTCTATTCTGAAAAAATTGTGATAAATGCTTGTATCTTTGCTTATGTTCATGAAGAAGAACCAAATTGTCTAATGGGTACATAATTACACAAAGAAAATGACAAAAAGGATAAAACAGATATACACCCACTCCTGGGTTATCAACATGGTTAGGTTCCAAAGACCTGATTATTATGTGAAAGTCAGTGTTATATGAAAATGGATGATGATCATATCAGATCTCAAAATGGGTGATAACTATATCCTCACATAACTGACAAACTGCATCATTACGTAAGTGACCAACCACTGACAATCATGGCCCAGTCAAGTTAATCAGTTGTACATTATCAATGTTGTTGTTGTTGTTAAGTGCCATCGAGTCGGGTCCGACCCATAGCGACCCTGTACAGGGTTTCCGTGGGTGTAAATCTTTACGGGAGTAGAAAGCCTCATCTTTCTCCGGCGGAGCGGCTGGTAGTTTCGAACCGCTGACCCTAAGGTTCGCAGCCCGATTCGTAACCACTACGCACATTATCAATACCCAAAAGAAAAGAATGGTAGAGTGGTATGTATTTTAAATAATGATAGATTACTTTCCAAAACAGAATCAAGAGGCACAGAAAATGTGTTATCTAAAATATCCAAAATATAAAAACAACCAAAGAGATAGACTGTGAAACACCAAAATGTTGAATATATTTGTCAAACCAAGAAGAGCAAAAATCCACAGGAAACTATGATAGGGTAGAATTAGATGCTAAATTTTAGCAATAAATGCAGCTTATTTTAAATTCCATAATTGAAGTTGAATGTTTCAGTAATGAAGGGTATATATACAAATATTGCACATAGAAGGACTCTAAAACAGATAAGCAGAAACTATAAAAATAAGATTTAAAATCAAGAGAGTCAATATCTGGAAGAAAAACATAACAATCAAAATAGTCTATAAATGATATGGGAAGGATTGAGTATTTAATGTGGAAAACATTGGATCTTAATGCTTGAATAAAATGTAACTCAAAATTGATCATAAATTTAAATGTAAAATCATAAAAACTTTTGATAGAAAGCACAGAAGAGCATCTTGTTGACTTGGGTTTGGCAATGAGTATTTAGTTGTTATTTCAATTTTATTTATTTTGTTGCTATTCAGTGGAGATCTTAGACAACTTAATGTTTTTTAATTCTTCATGAAACACACCTTTTAGAGAAAAAAGAGAAAAGCATACACATGGATATGGTATTTGAAAATGTTATATTTTATAAAGGACTTGTCTCCAAATATGGAAATAATATTTTAATTGAGCAGTAAAGTAAGCAAACCAATAAAGAAATCAGCAAAACATCTGAATAGATACTTCCAACAAAGGAGATATATGGCAAATAAGCATATAAAAATAAGTCAGCATAATTTGTCATTGTTGTTGTGTTCGTGCCGCTGAAACTGTTCCAACTCATAACAACTCTGTATAGGGTTTCTGAGGAACAGTTAGTGAGTTTGAACTGCCAGCCTTGTGCTTAGTAATCCAGTGCTTATCCCACAAAGCCACACTAGTACTCCAAAAATTATAAATTCAACAATAAGGTACAACTATATACCTATAGAATCAATATAATTATAAATATGACAATTTCAAAGGTTTGTGAAATGCAGGCAAAAGCAACTTGCATTCATTTCTTTTGGACACAGCCCCTTTGAGTCATATGACTAAACAATCTCTCACTTTGTATTTCAAGAGGATTGAAAATTCTTTTTCATATAGAAACCTGTAAGCATATGTTGAGAGTAATATTATTCATAATTCCCCAAACTAGAAACAACCAAGATGTTCTTCAACAATGCAGTAGATGTTGTTTTTGCTAAAACCTTTGAGTTGATTCTGACCCATAGTGATGCTACATTGGGTTTCCGAGGAGTGACTGGTGAGCTTGAACCACCAATCTTATAGTTCAAACTGACTTTGCAGTCCAGGGCATTGTCCCACAGTGCCACAACAGGACTCAGTAAATCAATACAATGGAATACTAATCAGTGACAAAAAGGAATGATAGACTCATTCACATAACAATGGAAATGAACTTTAATTTTTCTCAAATAAAAGAGGAAAGCTATAAAATATTAAATGTTGTGTGATTTAATTTATATGTTATTTTGTAAAAATCAAAATCATCTGAACAACAACAACAAAAAAAAACCACACAGAATTACATAAATGGATAGCTTTGGAGAAATAGTTGATTCTAGATGTGTAGCACAGAAGTATAATATAAGCATTGAAGAGTTACGCTGTTGTTTTAAGTGTCATCAAGTCGGTTCCAATTCATACTGGCACTATAAAGGGTTTCTGAAGAGAGGCTGGTGAGTTTGAACCAACAACCTTGTGGTTCAACCCAACCTTGTTCTTAGATGTTGTTGAGTTCATTTTAACTCATAGCAATTCTATGACTAACAGAACGAATCACTGCCTGGTCCTGTAAGACTCTCACAGTTATTGTTAGAGGGTGCCCATTTCTGATGCCACTGTGTCAATCGCCCTTATTGGGGGTCTTCTCCTGTTTCATTGACCCTCCACTTTACCAAGTATGATGTCCTCTATGGCCTGATCCCTCCTGACAACATGTCAAAAGAGAGACGAAATCTCTCCATCCTTGCTTCTAA
>NW_006408519.1:18079111-18079963 GCF_000296735.1 Chrysochloris asiatica | reverse complement strand
AAGCAGAATTGCTGCTGGACTCAAAGCATCAACTTTGTGGTTAGCAGTCCAGTGCTTATTCTTCAGAGCCATTATGCTTCCATTTGCACATGGAATATTGTTCATGAGTCTTCCTCCAGTCCTGACGCCATGTTTTCCTTCATATAATCATTTCCTGTATTACTTGCTCAGTATTGTTGTTGTTATTGTTGTTAATGCCATTGAGTCAGTTCTGACCCATAGCGACCCTGTCTAGGGTTTCCGAAGAGCAGCTGGTGAGCTTAAACTTCTGACCTTTCAGTTCAAATGTGTTTGCAGGCTGTTGCATTAACCCACTGCACCACACCAGGATAGAGACTGATTAAATATGGTGCCACAATACACACCTTTCCTAATTTTTTAACTATTCTGTATCTCTTTGTTCTGTGTTCTTGAGCAGCCCTTTAAAATTTTCTGTTGAGTTCTTTTATTCCTCATTTCTTTCTGTTGCTTTAGTTTCTCTATTCTGAAGAGCAAATTTCAATTTCTTCTGACATCTATTTTGGCCTTTTCTTACTTTTCTTTTAGTCAACCGTTTGGTTTATTGTATACGATGTTCTTTATGTTATTCTGTAATTCTTCCAGTCTTCAGTCTTTAATTATTGTCTAATGCTTGGCTTTTGTTCTTGAGATGGCATTTAAATTACAGTGGAATCTATTCATATTTATATTTTGTGTTTGTGAACTTGTTTTAATTTTCTTCAGCTTTAGCTTGTACTTGCATACAAGCATTTGATGTTCTATTCCAAAATTGACCCCTGGGCTTATTTTGGCTGATAATAATGAGCTTCCCCTTCATTTCTTCCCACAGATGCCATTGATTTTATTCCTGTG
>NW_006408519.1:18071732-18077341 GCF_000296735.1 Chrysochloris asiatica | reverse complement strand
GTCGCTGGAGAAGGACATCATGTTTGGTAAGGGGGAGGGTCAGAGAAAAAGAGGAAGACTCCCAACAAGATAGATTGGCCAAGTGGCAGCATCAATGGACTCAAGCGTGGCAACAGTAGTGAGGTTGGCCCAGGATTGGGTAATGTTTTGTTCTGCTGTGCATAAGGTTTCTGAGTCGGTACTGACTCAATGGCACCTAACAACAACAATATTGTTGGAAAAAGATATTTGCAATGAATAAGTCATTGGTCTTGCAAAATCCTGTGATGTGATTAATGTCTAACACAATTTCTATCACCAAGACCTTATTTTCCAACAACTGATCTTTGTTTTCAATTTGCACCTTCCAATCACCAGTAATTCTCAATGAATCTTGATTGCATGTTTGATCAGTTTCAGACTGAAGAAGCTAATAGAAGTCTTCAGTTTCATCAAGTGAAGGTGAACCAACATGACTCATTCATCACACATGAGGGTGAGTCAAGAATTTTCTATACTCCAGTTATTTAAAACTTTTGTTGGCTGCACACTTATCTTATTAATTTAAGGTCAATGCTGTGCTTATGTGAACATCGACATCTACAATGTACAAAATTTGTACTGATATTCAAGGGAGGAAAAAATTTCTTTCAAAAAGTTGTAATTGCTGAGTAGACATGGATTCCTCACTACAAGTCTAAGACTAAATGGCAGGGTATGTAACTAATCTATTAATCAAAAGGTGCTAGAACTATTGGACATTCATAGACAACAACAGAAAAAAAATGAAAAAATACTTTACCTAAAATTAACCCATAAACAAAAATTCACTCAGAATGAATCACTGACCTAAATATAAAATATAAAACTTTAAATACAGATTCAGTTATATTTTAGGGGAAAAAAAATCCTGAGATTAGATGAAGAATCTTTAAATCTGCCCCCTCAGACTTCTTTTTAAATCCCAAAACTTAAGAAAAGGAACATGATTTAAATCTCACAAGGATAACAAAAATAGTCATTTTGACATAGTGTAACTTGATTTTAAAGCAATATTCCCTTGTTTGATTTCAAGGACAATCTGTCTATTTCAGGTTCCTTATGAGCAAAGGTATATTCTGTTATTTCCATTTTTTGTAATGTTATCCATGAATCTGTAAGATCCACTTAGTCAAATGCCTTTGCTTAGTCAGTTGTTGAGTGCCTTTTAGTTGGCTCCTCCACATAGCAACTCTTATAAAGTTTTCAAGTAGTGGCTTCTGACTTTGAGGTTCAAACCTACCTTGTGGTCCAGTGCATCGTCCCACAGCACCACAGCAGGACTCCCGCTTAGTGAAGACAGCACAGAAAAAGATCATTTAGATATTCCTGCTTTCAGCAAATATCCATCTGGAATCAGCAACTATACTCCTTTTTTTTATACTTGAATTTGGCCTTAATTTCTGGCAGTTCTGATTAATTTACTGCTACAACCATTTTTGAATTATCTTAAGCAAGATTTTACCTGTATGTGATATTGTTGATAATCTTCAAGAATTTTGCATTTCACAGGTATAGTCACAATTTATGTTGTGGAAAAAGAGTATTCCTAATGAAGATATTGTAAAATTAATATTACAAATGTCTGTGTCATCACCAAGAACATGCTTTCCAAATACTGACCCGTCTTCATTTCCAACTTTGATTTTTTTCAATTATCAGTAAGCATCAATATTTACATATTTGTTCCATTTCAGACTGCAAAAATTGGTAAAAATGTTAAATTTTTCAGCTTTGACTTTAGTGGTTGATGAATAAATTTGATTAACAGTTGTATTGACTGGTCTTCCTTGTAGTCATGGAAATTATCCTGTCCCCGACAGTGTCATACTTCTGTAAAGATCTTAAATATTTTTTTAAACAATGGATACAATGCTATCCCTCTTTAATTTGTCATTCCCAGCATAGTAGTCTGTATGATTGTCCAATTTAAAATGCCCAATACCAATTATTTTAGTTCACCAATGCCTAGGAGATACACTTTCAACTGTTACATTTCAGTTTCCACAACTTACAATTTGCTTTGATTCATACTCTGTACATGCAATGCTATGATTATCAGTGGATGTTTGTAGCTGTTTCTTTTCATTTTGATTCATGTCGCATCAGCTAATGAAGGTCCCAAAAGCTTTGCTCTAACACGTCCTTGAGGTGAGCTCTGCTTTGAGGAGGTAGTTCTTCCTTGGTAGGATTTTGAGTACCTTTCAGCCTGAGGGGCACATCTCCCTGCATGATACATATGCTCCACTACCGTTCAACTGGTTTTCATTTGCCATTAAAAAAAAAAAAAAAGAAAACTGTCAAGCTCTTCTTCCTAGTCTGTCTTTGTCTGGAAGCTCTATTGAAAGCTTTCTGCCATAGGCAACCCTGCTGGTATTTGAAATACTAGTGACATAGCTTCCAGCAATATACAAGCCACCACCGAATGACAAACTGACAATAAAGAACAGCAACGTATGCTCTAGCAAATCTGATTTTATAGCAACAGCTGTTTTTTGTTTTCTATGTTCCTTGTACAGCACTGTGGTTTAATTTGCTGGACTGCAAGGTCCATTTGAACCATTAGGTCGGTGGTACTCCTTGGAAACCTTTTACAGTGTCACTGTGAGTTGGAACTGACACAATGACACTAAACAACAATAGAACCTACCCATGTAATAATATGGCAATAAGTTAAAAAATAAGTGTTGACATTCCAGTTGAGCTCCTTGAATTTGAGTTGGATCCGATTTCCCTTTATACCCTCAGTTTTCAAAAGCTATTTGGAAAGCAAGGTAACAATTGAACAACAACTATATCTGATACTGATATCTTGTCAAATAAAATAAGACACTTTATTTCTCATGCCAGACAATTTCAATTCATTTTCAAACACAGAAAACAAGATACTTTGAATAAAAGTAGACAGTTTTTAAGAGAGCATGCCAAAACATGCTGTCAAAATTTTAGTTTCCTTGAAATGATAAAGATTTATTAGAATGACACATTTGTTTAGGTCTTTTCTGAGTAGTTACACAAATGATTAAATAGACAAAGATCCCTATTCTCATAAAGGTTACATTCTAATGGAGGAATATTGACCTTTTTTTTTTAAATTATATATTTTGCTGAAAGGAGATAACTGTGGTGAAAAAAAAATAAGTAAAGTGATAAGATAGGGAAAATAAAAGATTTTTTTTATGGATTGATCTGTGGCAAGACTTTGTGGGACTGGGTTTAATGTTGTTGAGAGTTTGAGTAAGAATGATTGAAAATCCATATAGGTCATTGTTATTCTATGGCACCTGGCATCAATGTTGGCAACTTTAACAAAAGCATTTTTAGTGGATTGATTTGGATCCACAGTCACACTGAGTTGAATTGAGGCATAAGTGGAAAGAGAGGAGGCGCTATTAACCCCTGGGGAAGCTTGGTGATTTGTATCAGAGGGATGTGGTGGCAGCTGGAGAAGGTAGGGAAAAATGTTGATAACATGTGGTTTCCTGCTGCAAACCATTGCTACCTGGAAAATGCCATCTGCATTAAATATAGCAAATAAATGAGAATGTATAGGGCTTTGGGATCAGCTATTTGGATTAGATCACTTGCTAGCTAAGTGATCTTGACCAAGCACATGTGTTTAGGTTTACCATTGTAAATCAATCCTTAAATGTACAGTCACTACAGCTGAATCTCTTTATTAACACCTCTATCATATCTACCTCCTGGATTCTTGTGTTGATTAAATGAAAGATTGCAGGCAGGGCATTTATTATACTCTCTGACACATGGTAAATGCTTCATAAAGATTGTTTCTCGTTTTATTTATTTTTAAATGGTATAATGTTGTTATTGTTTTTAAGTGCCATCAAATCAGTTTCAACCCACAGAGATACTGCGTTAGAGTTATTATTGTTTCTCTCCAGCTTAACAAAGTAACTAACATGGGTCAAATCAATACAGAACAAAGGATAAATTTAGAAACTACCCTTTTAATGATGTTTTCAGATAATAAGCAATTATTTTTCTTGGAATTGATTATTCTACAGAATTTTAACCATATTCCTAATCCTGGAGTTTAGAATTTGGAACAATTATTTTCAAACTATGGAAGGTCAATCTTGAATTAAGAGTGACATCCTAGTGTGGTGCTATGGAATAAAACACTGGATAGCAAGGTCAGTTTGAACCACAAGGTCGGCGGTTCAAACCCATCATCCACTCCTTGGAAACCCTATACAAAGTCACTATGAGTCAGAACAGACTCAACCACACTTAACAACAACAAAAATTTTATTGATATTTCTTTATAAACAGTGAGTTGTGTTTCAGTCCATTGCTTCTGGCACTGTGACAATTCATCTTGTCAGAGGTCTTCCTCTTTTTTTCTGACCCTCTACTCTATCAAACATGATATCCTTCTCCAAGCACTGGTCCCTCTTGATAATATGTCTGAAGCATGAGAGATGAAATCTGGCCATCCTGGCTTCCAAGTAGCATTCTGGCTATAATTCAGATTGCTTTGTTCTTTTGACAGTCCATGGTACTTTTCATATTCTCGTGCAACAACGTAACTGAAATGCATTAACTCTTCTACGGTCTTCTTTTATTCATTGTCCAACTATCATATGCATATGAGGTTATTGAAAATACCATGGCTTGGCTTAGGCTCACCTTAGTCCTCAAACTGACATCTTTATTCTTCAACACTATAAAGAAGTCTTATGCAGCAGATTTGCCTAATGTAATACATCTTTTGATTTCTTCACTGCTGCTTTCATTAGTGTTGCTAGTGAGTCCCAGCAAAATGAAGTCTTTGACAACCTCAATCTTTTGTCCATTTATATGGATATTGTTTATTGGCCTGTTATTGAGGGTTTGTTTCCTTTGCATTGAGTTGCAAACCATACTGAAGGCTGTAGTCTTTGATCTTTTTCAGTAAGTATTTTGAGTCATCTTCACTTTCATCAAGCAAGGTTGTATCATCTGCAGATCATAGGTTGTTAATGAGTCTTCCTCCAATCCTAATGACACGTTTTTCTTCATATAATGCAGTTTCTTGGATTATGTGTCAATGCTTCAATGTGCCTTGGACTTTTTCCATAATTATCATTGGTTCTTGATCATATGCTGCCTCTTGAAGGGGTTGAACATTGGCCACTTCTTTTTGGTACAGTGACTCTGCATATCCCTTTCATCTTCTTTTGTTGCTTTCTGTATTATTTAATATTTTGTCCAGGGTGGTGTTGGTTGATTACCGTGGAGTTGGTTCCAATTCATAATGACTCTGTATAGGGTTTCCAAGGCTGCACATCTTTATGGGAGCAGCAAGCCTCATCTTCCTCCCATGAAACAGCTGGTAGTTTGAACTACTGACTTTGAGGTTAGCAGGTGATTCATAACCTCTACTAGATCGCCTTCAATATTGCAAGTTGAGGCTTACATTTTTTTTCTTCAGTTCCCTCAGCTTGAGAAATGCTGAGCATGTCCTTCCCTTCTGGTTTTCTAAGTCTAGGTCTTTTCATATTTCCTTATAATATTTGACTTTATCTTCTCAAGCTGGCCTTTGAAATTTTCAATTCAGCTCTTTTACCTCCTCATCTCTTCCATTT
>NW_006408519.1:18064803-18070987 GCF_000296735.1 Chrysochloris asiatica | reverse complement strand
CATATTATCCTATCACAGAAAGGATTGTACTTCAAAAGAGATCTTGATATGCTCTTTTTGATGATGAATGTGACCCCATTTCTCTTCAATTTGTCATTTCTGACATAGTAGGCCATGTGATTGTCAGATTCAATATGGCCAATTCCATTTCAGCTCATGAATGCCAAGGATATTGAGGTTTATGCATTCCATTTCATTTTTGACAAATTCCAATTTTCCTAGATTCATATTTCATACAGTCTATGTCTCAATTGTTAATAGATATTTACAGCTGTTTCTCTTCATTTTGAATTGTTCCTACCAGCAAATGAAACCTCTGAAGGTGTTAATCCATTTGTGTCATCAAGGTCAGCTCTACTTTGAGGAGGCAGCTCCTCCCCAGTTGTATTTTGAATGCCTCCATGGGCCAAATGGTTAAACACTTGGCTAGCAACAAAAAAGTTGGCAGTTTGCATCCACCTATTGATGTTTCTGAAGAAAGGACAGACAAAATCACAACCATTGACAATGCAATGGAACACAATTCTACTGAAATACACGGTTTTGATGTGAATGAGAATCAATTCCACAGCACCTAGTTGAGTTATCCATAATATAGGAGTCCTAGTGTGGCACCATAGGATAAGCACCTGACCTCATGGTCAGTTTGAACCACAAGGTAGTCAGTTCAGACTCACCAGCCAAGCCACTCCTCAGAAACCCTATACAGGGTCTCTGTGGGTTGGAACATACTCAACAACACTTAACAGTGACAACATAATATTGTAGTCGTTGTTAAGTGTGGTCGAGTCGGTTCCAACCCATAGCGAAGCTATATAGGGTTTCTGAGGAACAGCTGGTGAGCTTGAACCACTGACCTTGTGGTTCAAACTGACCTTGCGGTCCAGAGCATTAACATACAGCACCATATCAGGATTCCATTATACATAGAGACGTTTTATCAGCACTTAAAAATGTATGGAAATAAAAGAATTCTTATGTCGCTTTTAATATAAAAATCAATATGTAAAATTAAAAGTATTTCATGAATATAATCATTTTTTTTTGTTTTTGTCATGTGCCATGGAGTTGGTTCTGACTCATAGCGACCCTGTAGAGGGTTTCCAAGGCTGTAAATCTTTACGGGAGCAGAAAGCCTCATCTTTCTCCCACGGAACAGCTGGTAGTTTTGAACTGCTGACCTTAAGGTTCATAGCCCGATTCATAATAGTCGTATGAAAAATACAAAGGATGAAAAAAAAGAACTAAAATACAGTAGTGGTCTCTATAGCATTGGATAGAATTTCTCAAGTTAAGTTTCCTTTTTAAATTTTCCCATTCTGTATTATCACAGAAAACAATCTAAATAAAACGGGAATATTTTATTTCAAATATAAATCAATACCAAGTGTGGTGCTATAGGGTAAAGTCCAGACCACAAAGTCAGTTTGAACTGCAAGATCAGTGGTTCAAACTCACTAGCCACTCCTCAAAAACACGATATAGGTCACTATGAACCAACTTGATGGCATTTAAATGTTGGGGAGGGCAATACACGAGAAGGGGGAGGGGGTGGAAGAACAAGGTAGATAGGCGAACACTGAGACAGGTTTGCATGGGTTAAATGGGACAGAGGTAAATAGTGATGCATGTTCAACCTTAGAACAATAAAGCTCTGTGATATAGGTATCTGAAGAGGGGAAATAATACTAAGATGCTTGACTGTCTTATGAATATTAGTTTCCTTTGCCTACTACTTAAAAATAGACACTTGAGTGGGATAGAAAGGACTGTCAGGAGACATGATTACTGAAAGCTTGTAAGCCCATTTTCAGCCTATAACTGATCAGAATGCCTAAAAGGGGTTATAGAACTTGCCCAGTGAAATAGGCTTCTTGCGGAGCCTTTGCAGTGTTTAAGATCTTAGGTGGAATCCTGAGCCCCATCCAGAACCTTCTGAGGTGGGACATTCCCACTAGAAAGAACAAGCAGACCAGCCAGGAACAGCTAGAGCAATAGAAGATGCATCTTCAAAAAAAGATAAGCAGGAAAAATCCCAAACAAAAATGGGAGTATGATTGACTACTACAAGAATAAGCAAGTTGTTCACTGGGAGCCATCGAGGCAAGCAATCAAGTCCCTTCAGGACAAACCCCCCTTTAAGACTGAAACTCAAAGGGAAAACATAAGCAGGCATGTAAGCTTGCTGGAAACCACATTGGTCTAATGGTGAGTAGAAGAGAGGGAAAGGTAGTAATGAGAAATCGGCTGTGTTCAACCACATTACATGGACTCCCATTGACCTGTAGATTGAGAGGAAGAAGAGGAAGGGCTGGTTGGTCGAAAGTGTGGTGAGTCCTGGGGTCACCTGAGCCCATGGACAAGGACATAGCCATGGAGGGCAAGAGCTGAGAGTGAAGCATCTAGCTGATATGAAGTAAGGGGTAGTTAAATTGTGAGGATGGTGCTACTGAAATTTTTATAGCTTGTCTTCTTTCAGATGACACATATATGACCAATGACAAATATAGATTATATTATCCAAAGAGATGTTTGCAATTTATTGGCTACAAATTATTGCTGTATACTGTTGAGTCAGTTCTAACTCATAGCAACCCTTTATAGGGTTTCTGAAAGTAGTATTTGTCAAATGTAACTGTAAACAGCACCAAGTAATTTCATGAATGACTAGCTGGGTCAGATGATGGAAATACTTCAGGTAGAGAAGAAGTATTTGATTATTAACTGTTTTATATAAAACATCAGTGGTGAGTGGCATTAAGTAATATTGAAAGCCTGAAAACATCCTGTCCTGAAAATATATACCCTGTTTCCTAAAATACATTGCTTTTGAGGGGATTCTGACTCATGGCAACCCCATGGGTGTATACAGCCATACCTCTGAAGTACTGTAGGGTTTATTTCTGACCACTACAATAAAGCATATGTCACAATAAAAGGAGTCACACAAATATTTTTTTTTGTTTCCCAGCATATAAAATGTTGTACTGTAAGTCTATGAAGTTACAGTAGCATTATGAAAATGTTTAAAATATTGTGATAATTACCAAATTGTAACACAGAGAGCACATGGAGTAAGAGCATGGAAAAGTGGTGACTGTAAGACTTGCTCAATGGAAGGTTGCCACAATTTGTAAACAACACACTATGTGCAAAATGCAATAAAATAAAGCACAAAATAAAATGTGTAAGCATTGGGCTGCTAACCTCAAAGTCATCAAAGGACATCAGCTGTTCAGCAGGAGGAAAATGAGGCTATCCGCTCCCATAAAGATTTATAATCTCAGCAACTCTATAGAGTCACTGTGATTCAGAGTCAACTTGATGGCAGTAGGTTTGTTTTGTCTTTTTTAGTGTCATAGTTGGGTGATATATAGATGGCCTATGGAATAGATGGTTAACCCTTTTAAATGACTCTTACGTTTCTAGACCCAAATTGTATTTATATTTTGCTTAATTTCTGTTTATTTTTCCTAATTCCTGAAAAATAAACTATTTCTATTTTTTTAATGATAATAATTACATATATTAGTATCAATTAATGGTCCATATTCTTCTGGTAGCTTAGTGGTTACGAATTGGGCTGCTAACCACAAGGTCAGCAGTTCTAAACTACCAGCTGTTCTGCGGGCGAAAGATGAGGGGTTCTGCTCCCATAAAGATTTGTAGCCTTGGAAACCCTGTGCAGGGTCACTATGAGTCGGAACCGACTCCATGGTACTTAACAACAACAACATAATACTCAAGATAGTTCGATAAAAGGAATATATAACATTACAAGCTAATGCAGATTCTGTAATTATTAATATGGATATTTTTAAAACAGTAATTAAACTTAAGATATGTAGAGCCTACAAAAAAGGGCAAGTCAAAAGGTATTGCTACAAAGCATAGAAACATTTATTAAACAAAAATATGAAAATGGGAAGCTACTGTTTCCTGGCATATCTTCTATATTCTTGTTGTTGTTAAGTGGTGTCCAGTCAATCCTGGCCCTAAGCGACCCTGTATAGGGTTTCTGAGGAGCGGCTAGTGAGCTTGAAGTGCCGACCTTGCAGTTCAAATGGCTTTGCAGTCAGGCACATTAATCTACAGCGCCACACCAGGACTCCTATCTTCTATATAGGTCTATGCATTTCAGGAGGCTGAGTTCCCATTTCTCTAACCCTTTCCTGAAGAATTACGCATTCTTCAAACAAAGCTGTCTTTTTAAAGACAAAGGTGCCTGACCTAAGCTAAGATACACATAAGGTATCCTATGCATGTGAAATTTGAGCAGTGAATAAGAAAGATGGAAGAAGAATCAATGCAGTTGAACAATGCTGTTGATAAAGCATATTAAACATGGACTACCAGAAAAATGAACAAATTTGGCTTGGAAGAAGTATTGCCAAAATACTCCTAAGAAGTAAGGATAGGAAAAATTTATTTATTTAGCATACTTTGGTATGTCAATAAAATGGACCATTCCACGGAGCAGGATATTGTATTTGGTAAAGTAGAGGATCAGTGAATAAGAGGTAGATCCCAATCGATGGGACGATGCAGTGGCTGCAACAATCCCCTCATAAATCTGATCTGGAGCATGGCACAGTACTTGGCAGTGTTTCCTTCTGTTATGAAGAGGGGCACTGTGAGTCAGAATTGACTTGA
This sequence comes from Chrysochloris asiatica, assembly GCF_000296735.1. Classification (NCBI taxonomy): domain Eukaryota; kingdom Metazoa; phylum Chordata; class Mammalia; order Afrosoricida; family Chrysochloridae; genus Chrysochloris; species Chrysochloris asiatica. Next base: position 18,066,334 of record NW_006408519.1, on the reverse strand, counting down.
TAACACCTCCTGGTGTGGCGCTGTGGGTTAATGCGCCAGACTTTGAACTGCAAGGTCAGCGGTTCAAGCTCACCAGCTACTCCTTGGAAACCCTATACAGGGTCAGTATGGGTCGGAATCGACTGTACGGCACTTGACAACAACAACAACATCAATACTACATATAAACTGGAATTTAAATAATAATACTTTTTTATTTGCTTTTATATATGTGAAATCCTTCATGATTTTTTTACCTGCAAGAAATCTATTTTAATCATGTATTTTAATTTTGTCTTATTTATGTTCAGAAAGAGAAAGGACATGAATATATTACTTCTCAAAACTGTATCAAGTGATCTTTTCATAATATAGTAATTTATCAGAAATAATTTTGATATGTGAAATAGTTAAAAAAAACTCAGTGCTTGTCTGAAGGTGAGGCTTTTGCCAAAGATGAAGGCCAGACTCAATCTTTTTCTTCTGTTTACTGCTTAGTCTGAACTGATTTTCAAAACCCGTATACTAACCAGTAGACATAAGAAAGCCTGCAGTCTCCTGTCCACCTACAGACTCTCACAGCATGTTCCCAGGAAAAGCATTCACTCAGGCTGGACTTTAAAATATTCATAGATTGAGCTGTTAAATGACTCAAACTTTATGATTAGCGAAATGATGCTTAAGGGGTCTCACTACTGTCTTGTATCTGTTAAAGAATGATGTTGTAGATGTCAACCAATCAGAATTTTCTTCTTGTAAGTTCCTGAATTCTCTGTATATAAATTCTGTGAAATTTTCCTTTTGCTGCAGTACTTTGGTGCATTCACATGAGGTACTGTCTGATTCTGGATCATTTATTTGTCCCATCAATAAACTCTTTAACAGAAGCTTCAGTTTTCTCTTTGACTGACTAAAAAGCTATTATGATAGTAGTAGATAATTCAGAAAAGGAGGTTGAGAACAACTGTACAACTTGAATAATGTAATCAATGTCACTGAGTTGTACAGTAGAAATGGTTGAATTGCATATTTTACTGTGTATTTTCTCAATAATGACAAAATAAAGTTTAAAACAAACAAACAAAAAGAAAGCTATTACTAAATATTTCCTCATCCCCTCCAGTATGTTTTAACTTTCCTTTCAAAGACTTTCTTCTCTAAGTCTTAAGAGGAAAATATTAATTGTGGGTATCTGATCCCTCTCCTTATCTGTGTTTCTATTCCTGAGCACTCTACTCCACCTCCCCTTTGTCTGACTACAATCAGGCTTGATTACCAAACAATGTATATTCACTAAGTGTGTCAGTCTCTAGGCAACCAGGAGCTGTCAATCAAGAGTCTGAAGAGAGGCATTTTAAACTATCTCTTAAAAAAAAAATCATTGAATATTATCTCTTCTTTCCAAGATCATCATTTTTCAGGCTCTCTTTAACCCATGTCTAGATTGTTCTATTGTTCTTTCTCATAATTGATGTTCTTATCTTCAGTCATTTTCATATTCTTTCCCTCTCCTGAGAATACAATAATTATTCTTTTACTCTTTATGATCACT
>NW_006408519.1:18055710-18064312 GCF_000296735.1 Chrysochloris asiatica | reverse complement strand
GACCCATAGCAACCCTGTATAGGGTTTCTGAGGAGCAGCTAGTGATCTTGAACTACTGACCTTGCAGTCCGGTACATTAACCACAGTGCCACACCAGGACTTAACAATAACAGTCTCATTCCAGGATGAAAATCTTGATCCTCTGCTCAAAGATTTACTTCCATTTCAAAGTAAAGATGGGTTCCTCTCCTCCACACCAGTTCTATGCAAGATCAGAATTACTTGTTTCAGGTTTTCTCTTCTATAAAGTACTCGACTACAATCACATTATTCTAAAGCTTTGGGATTTGGAAATTGGTGCTTTTGAAATGGGACACTGAGAACCTCCAAGGTGTTAAAATGATTTTTAGCCTGGTCAAAGCAAAATTTAGAACAAGGCCCAAATAGGCATCAGGCCATCCTAATCTAATAGTTTTCTCTAAGATATCATTCTGATTTAATTAGCAATCAAACCCTACCCCGAGAGAGGACTATTGCAGGAACAAAAGAAAGCCAAAGATACATCTGTTTGGCCACTGATAACCACCACCTGAAGATATTAATGGTGAAGGCTAGAGACAGCTTGGCTAAGACATCAACAGGACCTTGAGTAAACAGACAAAAGAGAGTTCTAAGTGCCCCAGCACCCCTTCCTCAATCACAAATCCTATAAAAACTCCCCTCCCATTTTCCTTGGAGAGACCAAGCTGGGAGATTTTCTACTCCCCTGTTTTTCTGAATATAGATATTCAATAACTACTTTGCTGTTTATACTGAGTCTTGTCTCTGAATATTCCCTCCATCAGCATCAGGTGATAAAAGATTATTTTTTCTAGTAACATTATAATTTTGCTCTAGCTGTTGCTACTTTTGTCATGAGTAATAAACTGAGCATCTCAAACAGAGGATTTTTGTCTATGCAAATAGATTAAAATCTACTTAACAGTTTCTGACTCAACAAACTCTACTCTTGTAACCTAATTATATAACTCATCAGTTTTACTAAGGTTTCCCATTTAGCTTGTATTTAGTTCTATGAAATTTGATCACATATGCAGATTCATAGTGATATGGAAGTATAAATATATAGAACAATACTATCTCCACCCGGATCCCTCCTATAACCAGGCCCTCTTCTCCCATATAAAACTAACCTGTTTTCTATTTCAATGTTTGTGATTTCATGAATTTTATATAAATGAAATAATACAGCATGAATTCCTTTTGTGCTGACTTTTTACTTTCACTCAGCATATTTCTTCTGAATTATAGCATATATCATTAGTTCTTGTTTATTGATAAGTAATATTCTATGGCACAAATATACCTCACTTTTTTGCCTTTCACCTGTTGAATAATGCAAAAATCATGTGAGAGCCTTGTCTAACTTCTCTGAGAAACAGAATCAAACTCAAAGTCAGCCCAAGGCCAATTCCTATGAAGTGGAGGTTAGACACGCCTTCGAGCTGCAAACTTTTTTACCCTCCTCTGACACCAGCCATCCCTCCCTTAGTACTTCCTGCTTCCCATCTGGGCTTGATAATCCACTGCATTGTACACACAGAATGAATAACAATGCTCACAATTACAAGGTTTTGTTAGGGAAGTGAACTGGTTATAATTCAGTATCAAAACCAACTCAGGACTCAGCAGTTTTCCAGTCAGGAACACCTCTGCTCTGCCATACCAAAAGCATTCTTATGCTTGTCTTTGACCTTTTAGCCATTGTGGCCCCTTAGTCTATGCCCTATTCAGAAAAGTGGTACAAAGCTTTTAGTCATTCTGTGAATGCCCAAAGGGCACATTTTTCAAGCCAGTCTCCTATCCACAGGAACTCGACTTTACTTAGTCCATGGCCCTAGAGTTCTCAGCTGCTTTGTCTTCTCCATGTCACTGCCTTTGCAATCATCTCTGCTGCAGCAGCTTTTCTAGGTAGAGATGTTATGTGTCACTCGTGTTCTTCCTTTTTGATGGTCTTAAGATCGTCTGTTTTCCTGCCTGTGAGATGACTCCTTTTTGAACCTAACTGGAGGTAAAACTAACCAAACCAAGCCTTAGAGTCCTATACTCATATTTATATAATCCCACCCAGTCACTAAGGAGCTCTGGTAGCGTAGTGGTTACGAAACGGGCTGCTAATCTCACGGTCAGCAGTTCGAAACTACCAGCTGTTCCACGGGAGAAAGATGAGGCTTTCTGCTCCCCTAAAGATTTTGTTGTTGTTGTTGTTGTTGTTGTCAGGTGCCATCGAGTTGGAACTGACTCATAGCGACCCCATGCACAGCAGAATGAAACAATGTCCGATCCTGGGCCAACTTCACTACCGCTGCCACACTTGAGTCCCTAAAGATTTATAGCCTCGGAAACCCTGTACAGGGTCGCTATGAGTCCGAACCGACTCCACAGCATATAACAACAACAACCCAGTCACTTGGTGGGAATTAAGAAGACATGGAATGAAAAATCCATATCAAGAAATTTCAAGGTATCACACATAAAAATTAGGTTGTTTGGTTGAAAATTTTTAGAATAAAGCTTCTAAAAATATTCATATAAAATTTGTATTGTAAGCATAATTTTCTATTTTTCTGGGACAAATGTCCAAGAGGGAAATTGGTGGTTCTTATGATAATTTTATATATTTTAATAAAATATTGTGAAATTATTTTACAGAATGAGAAATTATTTTATATTCCCTCCAGCAATTTACCACCACTAACCTGCCAGTTAAACTGACTTGACGGCACTTAACAACAACAACAACAACAACCTGCCAGTTTGTGGTGGTTTACATGTTATGATGCTGGGAACTATGCCAATGGTATCTTAAATATCAGCTGGACCACCATGTAGACAGGCTTTAGAGGAGATTCCAGACTGAAACAGACAAGGAATAAGGACTAGATGGTCCGCTTCTAAGGGATTAACCATTGAAACCCTCATGAATAGCAACCGAACATTGGCTGAGATAGGGCCAGAGATAAACTTTTCAGGTTTTAAGGAATTTGCACAGCTTTCAGGTGCTTCATTTACTGGTGGTCATGACTCAAAATGAGAAGGGACAGCTGCAAAGAAATCCATTCATAATCAGAACATGGAATGTCTGAAGTATGAATCAAGAAAAAATGAAAATCATGAAAAATAAAATGGAACACATAAATATCTGTATCCTAGGCATTAGTGACTGGAATTAGTCATTTTGAATATGGAATAGCTAGAATGAATGGTAAAAATGATGAAGGAAAATAGCTTAAGAGAAAATTTCCAAGTGCATCTGGAGAATACAAACTAATGTATTATAATAATGTGTGCAAAGATCTGTTGTTACAAAGCCAAAAGGGAAGAACACACTCAGCATTCCTCAAGATAAAAGAACTGAAAAAATAAAAAATAAAAAAATTCAAGCCTTGAGTTGCAATATTGAAGGATTCTATGGGAGTCTTGGTGTAGTGCTATAGGATAAGTTTTGTATTACTAATCACAAGTTTGGCAGTTCAAGTCTACCTTGTATTATTAAGATATATAGTATTATTAAGAGAAGTCCAAGCTGCACTGAAGGCAAAAAACAAGGCTTCAGAAATTAATCAAATTTTCCTTGAAATGTTTCAATGAACAGATGTGTTGGAAGTGCCCACTCGTCCTTGACAAGAAATTTGGAATACAACTACCTGACCAACTGATTAGAAAACATCCATATTTGTGTCCATTCCAAAGAAATATAAACTGACAAAATGTAGTTATTGAAGAAATCTTAAGTACAATTTTGCTGAAGATAATTTTTAAAATGTTGCAGTAATGCATTGACAGGGAAATGCCAGAAATTCAAGTAGGATTCAAAAGAGGACATAGAGTAAAGGATATCATTGCTGACATCAGATGGATTTGGCTGAAAGGAGAAAATACCATAAAGATCTTTACTTATGCTTTATTGATTGTGCAAAGACATTAGACTGTGTGGATCATAACAACTTATGAGTAATATTGCTTTAAGAATGGAAATTCTAGAATATTCTATTGTGTTCATGAGGAATTGGTACATAGACTAAGAGACAGCCATTCAAACAGAAAAAAAAATAAAGATACTGAATGGTTTACAATTAGGAAAGTTATGTGCCAGGTATTTAAACTTTCATAATATTCAATGCGTATACTGAGCAGATAATTTGAAAAGCTATACAACATCAAGAAGAATTCTATCAAGTATGGAGGAAGACTCAATAGCAACCAGCATAATGCTGATGATACAACCCTGGCTTGCTGGAAGAGAGCATAACTTAAGGCACTTACTGATAAAGATCAAGGAACACACATTTTTGTATGGATTACTCAATATAAAACAAGCAAAACGTCTCATAAATGAACTAATCAATAACATCATGATAAACCAAGAAAACACTGAAGTCAAGGATTTCATTTTACTTAGATCCACAATCATACTTCTGGTTGTTGTTGTTAAGTGCCGTCGAGTCTGTTCCGACCCATAGTGACCCTGTACAGGGCTTCCGAGGGTGTAAATCTTTATGGGAGTAGAAAGCCTCATCTTTCTCCCGCGGAGCGGCTGGTAGTTTCGAACCGCTGACCTTAAGGTTCGCAGCCCGATTCGTAACCACTACGCTACCAGAGCTCCTAGTAGCAGTGAAAAAAATCATTACAGCATTGTAAAAATCTGCTGTAAAAGATCTCCTAAAAGTGGTAAAGGATAAGGATGACACTTTGAGGACTAAGGTGAACCTGACTCAAGACATGGTATTTTCAATCTCCTCATGTGCATTTGAAAGATGGACAATGAATAAGAAAGACCAGAGAAGAATTCATTCACTTGAATTATGGTATTGTCAAATAATACTAAATATATTATGGATTGCTAGAAAACTGAACAAATCTGTCTTGGAAGAAGTACCTCTTGAATGTCACTTGCATCAGCAAGGATGACAAAAGTTTATCTCATATACTTTGGAAGTTTTATCAAGAGGGACCAGTCCCTAGAAAAGGACATTACATTTAACAAAGTAGAGGGTTAGTGAAAAAGATGATCTACAACATGAAGGACTGATGCAGTTTCTACACCAATGGGCTCAAACACAATACTTGTGAAAATTGCACCCGATTGGGTAGTGTTTCCTTCTGTTGCATTTAGGGTCCTTATGATTCAGAACTGACTGGATTACACCTAACAACAACAACAACAAAAACAACAATGTGTAAGTGATCCAGTTTCCCACAACCTCACAGCATTTAATATTGTCACTTTTTTCTGTGATAATTGGAAAGATATGATTGCACTAACAAACGCTACAAATAAGCATGAAAAATAAAACATTTTCCAACCATAGGTTTTGCAGCAGTTAGAGACAAGGAAAAGGTCCAACTCAGCTATCCTATAATAGAATGTACCTATTTATTCTTTTTTCCTATAAAACACCAGACCTGCTTTGTTTCAAGGAGTTGTTTGGTATTCAGCTCCTCCCTGATGTTCATCAACTAAATAGAGCCATTAACTTCTGTTTTAATGATGTAAATTTTTTTTAGATACTTTACCTTAAAAAAAGGAGCTCGGGTAGCGTAGTGGTTATGAATTGGGCTGCTAACCTCAAGGTCAGCAGTTTTAAACTACCAGCGATTCCATGGGAGAAAGATGAGGCAGTCTGCTCCCGTAAAGATTTACAGCCTCAGAAACCCTGTGTAGGGCCACTATGAGTCAGAACCGACTCCACGGTACTTAACAACAACAACAATCTTAAAAAACTGAAATTGTTGTTGTTATTGTGTGCTATCAAGTGATTTCTGGTTCATAGCAACCCTGTATAGTGTTTCCAAGAGCAATTGGTGGTATTGAACCTCTGACCTAACAGTCAGCTTTCCAGTGCTTGGCCTATAGTGTAACACTAGGACTTGAAAACAAGATTAGACTATTGTATTTACAGGACTTTATGTTTTGTTGTTGTTGTTGTTGTCTTTGAGTCAGCTCTGTCTCATCATGACCCTATACACAGCAAAATGAAACTCTGCCTGGTCCTGCACCATCGTTACAATCATTGTCATGTTTGAGCCCATTGTTGCAGCTACTGCATCAATAGGTCTTCTTGGGGGTCTTTTTATTTTTTTGTTGACCATCTACTTTGCCAAACATGATGATCTTTTCCAGGGAATTGTCCCTTTTTATAGCGTAGGGGTTACGAATCGGGCTGCGAACCTTAAGGTCAGCGGTTCGAAACTACCAGCTGCTCCGTGTGAGAAAGATGAGGCTTTCTACTCCCGTAAAGATTTACACCCTTGGAAACCCTGTACAGGGTCGCTATGGGTCGGAACCGACTCAATGGCACTTAACAACAACATAACATACCTTAGGAGCTCTGGTAGTGAACGTAATGGTTGCGAATTGGGCTACTAATCTCAAGGTCAGCAGTTCGAAACTACCAACGGCTCTGCAGGAGAAAAATGAGGCTTTCTGCTCCCGTAAAAAATTACAGCCTTAGAAACCCTGCACAGGGTCGCTGTGGGTCGGAATCAACTCGACAGCACTTAACAACAACAACAACAATAACATACCTAAGTACATGATCCCTTGTGGTACAATGGTGAATAATATTTATCAAGACTGACTGTGAGGGTTGGAAATGTAAAGGTGCACTTTTTGTAGCAAAAGGAGGTGAGTGATTGACTTTGCTGTCCAGGAGCGAGGTCCCTGGAACCATCAAGGGAGAAGAGCGGAGTGCGAGCCTCTACCCAGAGAAGCAGTGAAGTCAGAAATGGAGGCAGATACGAGGACATGGGGAGATGGAGTGGCAGGGGACTATAGACCCAGATAGGGAGAGGGGCTGTGTGCTGGTGATCGGGGAGATGGGCTTGCAGGGTATACCCTTTAGATGGTTGATGATGCATGGAGGGGATTGTAACCATGGCAATTAAATGATATATGATAGGATGAATGTAAAGCTAATGTTCTCCCATGTAAACTGTCACATAATTCACAATAAAACATTAAAAAATAATAATAAAATAAAGTGCATGAGATGAAGTCTCATTATCTTCACTTTCAAGGAGTTTCCTGGCTGTAATTGTTCCAAGATAGATTTGTTTGTTCTTCTGGCAGTACAAAGTGATTTCATTATTATTCAACAACACCATAACTCATACATCAATTTTTCTACAATCTTCTTATTCGTTGTATATCTTTTTCATGCACACGAGGTGATTCATGCACATGAGGTGATTGAAAATACTTTGGGTTGGGTCAGTCACAGCTTAGTACTCAATGTGACTTTTTTGTTCTTTAACGCTTTAAAGAGAACTTTGGCAACAGATTTACTAAATGCAATACGTTTTATTTCTTGACTGCTGCATCAATGAGTATTAATTGTGGATCCAAGTAAAATGATTATTTGATAACTTGAATATTTTCTCCATTTATTATGATGTTACTTAATGGTCCAGTTATGAGGAGTTTCATTTTCTTTACATTGAGGTGCAATTCATACTGAAGTCTTTGATCTTCATCAGTAACTATTTCAAGTCCTCTTCCCTTCCGTAAAGAAAGGTTATATTGTCTACATATTGCAGGATGTTAATGAGTCTTCCTCTAATCCTGATGTCACCTTCTTCACATAATCCAGCTTCTCAGATTATATTCTTAGCATAAAGTTTTAATACAATGGTGAAAGGATACAAGAGGAACACACATGTGTTGATTTAAAACCATTCAGTATCTCCTTGATCTGTTCAAACAACTGTCTATCTATATACAGTTTCCTTACAAGCACAGTTAAATGTTCTGGAATCCCCATTTTTTCTTATGTTTTCCATAATTTGTTATGATCCACATAGTCAAATGCCTTTGCACAGTCAATAAAACACAAGTAAACATTGTTCTGGTTTCTCTACTTTCATCCAAGATCCATCTGACCTCAGCAATGATATCACTTGTTCCTTGTCCTCTTCTGAATCTTACTCAAATCTTTGGCATCTTCCAGTTTATGTACTGCTGCAAACATTTTTCAGTTATCTTCAGCAAAATTTTATTTCCTTGTGAGATTAATGATATTTGATAATTTCTACATTCAGTTGGATCATGTTTCTTTGGACTAGGAAAAATATGGATCTTTCCTAGTAGGTTGGCCAGGTAGAACCTCCAGTGCTGTTAGTTTGTTGAAAGATTTCAATTTGCATTCCATCAATTCATGGAGACTTGTTTTTCACCAAAGCCTTCAGTGCAGCTTGGACTTCTTCCTTCATTCAGTACGATTGGTTCTTGGTCATATGCTATTTCTTGAAATGACTGAACATTTGCCAATTCTTTTTGATCCAGTGATTCTGTGTATTCCATCCATCTTCTTTGAAGCTTCCTGGGTCATGCAATATTTTTTTCCTAGAATCCAGGCTTGACATTTTTCATCAGATCTTTGAGCTTGAGATATATAGAATGTGTTATTTCCTTTGGATTTTCTAACTCCAACTCTTTACACATTTTATTTTAAATATTTTATCTGACTTCTCTATTTACCCTTTGAAATTTTCTATTCAAGTCTTTACTTCATCATTTCTTCCTGATGCTTTATCATCTCTACATACAAGAGACAATTTCAGTCTCCTCTGGCATCCTTTAGGTATTTTCTTTCTTTCCTGT
>NW_006408519.1:18041124-18053017 GCF_000296735.1 Chrysochloris asiatica | reverse complement strand
ATGGGTGTGTATTTTGGTGTTTTTTTATGCTTTGTGAATGCCTCCAGGTAGATGTGATCAGGAAATGGGCTTCCCTTTTCACTCTTCTTCCTGAGAAGTTTCAAGATACTACGGTTGGTCGTTTTGATGTAACTTAGGATTTAATTTTCAGCCTATTTCCTCTTTTGTCTGCTTGTTCCACTCCACAATCCCCGTTCAGGCCTTTTTTCTAGTTGGAAACAGTTTAGGGCCGGCTGTGGCCGTTTGGTTTTAATTGGAAACTGTTTCTTTAAATTTCGAGGAGATCTGTGCGCATGCATAGTAGAACCCTCTGAGGGTGGGGTTGGGGTGCCCATTAGCTCAGGCACCCCTATAGTCACCAGAATGGAGGTGCGCAGACAGCAAGGGACCAATGAACAGCTACCAAAAGAGAAAAATGTCCATACCTTTATCTCAGCGTTTCTGCCAGAGGTCTGTGGCCACTCCTATCTTTCCCCCACGTGGTCTCACCCAAGATGGCGACTCCTGGAGCAGCCCAGCGTCCCGGACTAGAAAGCAATAGATTTCTTGCTTCTGCCACGAAATCCCCCAGCTGTGAGCCTTCCAACCTTCTAAGTATTCCTTTATATGTGGTTCAGAGTTCTGGGACCAGCCCCTGAGCCTGCTTGGTCGGGTATTCTGTGTTGTTGTTGGCGGAGCTCTCTGTTATACGTCCATCCGATCTGCCATCTTGTTTGTTCTCCCCTGTTGTGATATTCTTGATGTTGTCTCACAACTCCTCTTGCCTTCAGTCATTAGTGTCTAATGCATCAAATTTGTTCTTTAGAAGGTCTCTAAACTCAGTTGGGATGTGCAAAGTCGTATTTTGTCTTGTGTACTTGTTTTAATTTTCCTCACATTCAGTCTGAACTTCTATATGAACAATTGATTACCTTTTCCACAGTTGGCCCATGGCCTTGCTTTGGCCTGGCTTTGTTTGAGCTGATGATATGGAACTTCTCCATCAACTCTTTTTACAGATTTATTCAGTTGATTCTTGTGTCTCCTATCTGGTAAGGTCCACATGTATAGTTACCATTTGTGTTGTTGGAAAAGTGTATTTGAAATGAGTAAGTCTTTGGTTTTGCCAAATTTTATCATGTGATCGCTACTATTATTTATATCACTGAAGCTGTAACTTCCATATTCGTTCCAAAGAACTCACTTTAGGATGTTTTGAAGTGCTGGATTGCCTTTGACAAAATCTCTTAGCTTCTGTCTATCCTGGAATGTTTTGATTGCACCATCATATTTGCTTGACAGTTTTACTTTATAGACGATTCTTGGTTGGAAGTTTTTTTTCTTTTAGGGATTTTTTATGTCTCCCCATTGCCTTCTTGCCTGCATGGTTTCTGCTGAGAAGTCAGAACTTACTCTTATTTGCATTTGCTTGACTTTGTAGGTAACACTTCTCTTTTCCCTGACTGCTTTTAGGAATCTCTCTTTGTCTTTGATTTTAGAGAGCTTGATTATGATATGTCTCGGTGATTTTCTTTTGGGGTCTATCCTTCCTGGGGTTCTTTCAGCTTCCTGAATGTTTATATTCTCATCCTTCAAGATGTTAGGGAAATTTTCTTCCACCAGCTCTTCAACTAGCTCTTCTGTGGACTTCTGTAATTCTTCCTGTTCTGGAATGCCAATAATTCTTAAGTTATTCCTCTTCATGTTATCCAGCATGACCCTTAGACTCTCTTTAGATTTTTAAAAATCTTTTTTCTGCTTGCTCTTCTATCATAACAGTATTGAGAGATTTGTCTTCCAGCTTGCTGGTTCTGCCTCCCATCTCTTCAATTCTACTCCTTTGCCTTTCAGTGTATTGTCCATTTCTGATCATTTATTACTAATCATCTGGACTTTTTTTTTTGCAGGTTTTGAATGGTTTCCAATGCTGTATCTAGTTTGATTGTTCCTGTAGCACTTTCCTGACTTCTTCCTTATTTTCCTCCATTCCTTTTTGGAGCATTTGAATCTGTTTCCATATCATTCTTATGAATTTCTTCTGAGGCAGATCCAGAGCCTACCCTTCTACTGGAAAGTCCGTGTCTGCTTCCAGCTCATTTGTCTTAGTGTTTTCTCTTTTTGGACATATGTTGAGATCTTTAATTGTGTTTTCTTGGACATTTTCAGTAGTTATGTAGGTTTTTAATGTGTCTCCTGGGTGATATGATCTGGAGATAGGTTTCCCTTTTCATGTGTATTGCCTAGCAGCTGGTATTGGCTCTTGTCCAAATGGTGGGATATTACAGGGTATGATTATAGCTTGGTTATATGTTGCTGTCTCTTCTTGGGTGAGGTAGGGGGAGAAAGCTCCCACCCCTGGGAAAAGTGTGAGGCCAAAAGGACCAAAGACAGAAACAATATAAAGGCAGAGACAGAAACCACCAATCAAAAACAAAAATAAAATCATAGTTGACTGTCCAGTGGCCTTTGCTATGCAGGCAGGAATAAAGGGTCCCACCCAGGTCAACTTTGGGGCTGGGTCCCAGAGGCAGATGCCATAAGAAGCAGACTGTGGGATTCCTCTCTGTGCCATGGGAAAACTGTGAGTACAATGTTGTACCCTTTTGGAGGTGTGTTCCTACCTACCTGAAGGCGTCTGGGCTGGGCAGTGAGGGCACGATCAGAGTGAAGAGAAAAGATACATAAAAAAATGAAAAGTGAAAGATGAAAAATCAGTCACACCACTCCCTCCAGACGTGCAGCTCCGCAGCTTCTAGCGCTGGGTCACTGCCTCCTCTTGGCTGTGGTCACTCCCTCTGACCTCCGTCCAGGCCACCCGGATCAATTCAGAAATCACTGTATTTTGCTTCCACAGGCAGATTTCTCCACATGTGGGTGTGGGAAACTGGCACCCGGAGACTTATACAAGATCCAAAACTCCGCCGTTATACTGCGGATGCTCCTTCTCTGCTTTTTCTGCACTTTTCACAGAGGAGCTTTTCCTGTCTGTTTCTGTTTCACCTGCCCCGAAAGCAGAAGCCTATAACTTCCAAATTTGGATCCTTCTTTCTTTCCAACTTTTATATTCTAATCACCATTAATTATCAATTCATCTTGATTACATGCTTGATCAATTTCAGACCCAGAATATTGGTGGTTGTTGTTGTCATGTGCCATCGCATCAGTTCCGACCCTGCATAGGGTTTCTGAGGAGCAGTTGATGGGTTTGAACCATTGGTTTTGTGGCTCAAACTGACCTTGTAGTCCGGTGCTTAATCCCACAGTACCACACCAGGACTCTGCAATTCCATCATCACCAGCTCTAGTTGCAAGTGTGTAAATTTGAATAGTGGTATTAACTGGTCTTACTTGTAGGTTATGGATATTGTTTTATCACAGACAGTACTACACTTCAAGATAGATTTTGAAATGTTCCTTTTTATCAATGAAAGCAATACCATTCCTCTTCAGTTTTTTGTTCCTATCATAATAAATTATATAATGGTCAGATTCAAAGTGGTCAATATAAGTACATTTCAACTTACTAATGCCTAGAATATCAATCATTTTGATAACTTTTAATTTTCCTAGATTCACAATTCATGAATTCCACATTCTAATTATTAAAGGATTTTTGCAGTTGATCTGATTTTTAGTTGAGCCTCATCAATAAATGAAGTTCATGAAAGCATCACTTTATCCACATCATTAAAATCAATTCTACTTTGAGGAGATAATTCTTCCCTATTCATATTTTGAGTGCCTGCCAACCTGAGGCCCTCATTTCTGATAATATTTCAGACAGTTTTATGCAGCTATTCATAAGATTTTCATTGGCTAACCATTCAAAAGTGGTCTGCCTCTTCTTCTTCATAGTCTGTCTTAGTCTACAAGCTCTTCTGAAACCTGTCTACCATAGATGAGCCTGCTGGTATTTATAATACTGGTGGCATTGCTTTCTGCCACCACAATATAACAAACTTACAGACGAGTTTAGGTAAAAATCATATACATAAGGAAAGCTGTTTTTCCTTCAAAACAAATAAGCAAAGCATCTTATGCAGTCATATTCTCTCCAAACAGATAGTAAGCGATGCATACCTGTATATGCACTAGCCTTGCTCTGAAGCTATTTCAAATATAAGTTCATTCATTTTTGTAAACATTTAGTAAGTGCCTATTTTGTCAGGTCCTGTCAGGTCCCAAAATAAACATTTCAGGTAAATCTATGGAAAAGATAGTTGTAACATAAATGTGTCATATCTATAAATTACGAATCCAGGTGTGGATCTTGTGTGAAAGAAATTTCAAGTAGGGGCATTTTAATCACCTTGAGTTATTAGATGTTGGGTGGAAGAAATGTTGACTGCTGTATGTGTGGAAGAATAAGGAAGCATTTTTACAAAGCTCTATGTTAGGTGGAATTATTTCCAAATAAATTTGAGACAATTCATTTCTTCTCCCATGTTCGCTAATAGTCCACAGCTTATTTTAGGAAAATTTGCTTCTGTAATTGGAAGTAAAATTAAATTTAATACTTCCTCTCCTAAACATTATTTAGTTTGTATTCCTTCTGTGACATTATTTAGTTTGTATTCCTTCTGTGTTTTAGGTGAATCATTTTCTTGTTCACCTAAAGTAGTCAGGTAGTGGTGTCCCTATCTGAGAAGACTAATGGTTTATCAGGACAGTCTGCTAACTCTTGATGAGAGTCTTTCACCAGCCCTTCAATACATATCACTGATCTTTGGGATATCTGTTGGGTACTAATATTGAATGTTTTAAAATTTGTTATTAAAACATTTTTAGGAGAGGACAGAGCTTAATGGCAGATTAGGGATACATGCAATAGAAACCTCTGGCAGCCATAACACAGAATACTGGACAAAGCAGGTTCAGGGGATGGTCCCAGAACCCTGAACTACATATAAAGGAATATTTAGAAACTTTGAAGGCTTACAGCCAGTGGAATTTGTAGCAGAAGCAATAAAACTGGTGTTTTTTTCTGATCAGCCAGCTTCAATGGCCATCTCGGGTGAAACGGAGTTGGGAAAGGTTCAGAGCCACTGTGGACGCCTGACACATCTTCGGAGAGAAAGGTGTGGACATTCTTTTGATTTTTGTCTCTGTTCATTCATCTCTTACTGTCTGTGCACCTCCATTTTGGAGCACACAGATCCGCTCAGAAGAATTTAAATGGAAAGGCCCTGCTTAAAACTAAATGGAAGGACAAAATAGCCACAGCCATCCCTGAACTGTTAATCACTAGGAAAAACGCCTGAATGGGGGTAGTGGAGTGGAGAGAGACAGAATGAAAAGGAAACAGGTTGAAAACTGAATCCTAAATTACATCATAAGGACCAACAGTGACATCGTGAAATTTCTCAGGCAGCCTTGAAGGCAAGAAGCTGAGAGAGGTGCATTAAAGTCATACTCATATTTTGCTACAGATTTTTTTTTTCCTTTTCTCTTTGTTGTGATTATAGATTATAGTATCCACTCTGGGTTTTTTTTTTTTTGCTGTTACTGTTTTGTTTTTTGGTCCCCTCTTTACCTTTAGGGGCTTTTTCTCTCCCTACATTTTCCAGGAAGAGACAGCAATTGTGACCATTTAGTCAAGCTACAATCACACTCTATAAAATCCCACCATCCTGGGAAGAGCCAACACAAGCTGCTACACACCAGGTAGGCAGCCAACACTTGCTACAGTTACTCTGAGTTGAGTATTAAGAAGAGTGAAAAGGGAAGCCCATCTCCTGATCACATCTATTTGAGGCAATCAGAAAGCATAATAAAACATCAACATACATACATCTAATTATTGAGGTCACAGCTAACTATTGAAGATGCCCAAAAAACAGATGGCCATATCGGCACATGTCCAGAAACAGTTTCTGAGAAACTGTCCAAATTATGTGAGAAGAAGTCTTGCCAACCTTGTTTCTAAGGACCATGCTAGCCATACTTCTTTCCAAACAGCTATTTTTGTTCTTCTGGTAATGCATGGTATTTTCAATAATTGTTTCCAAAGCCACAATTCTATTTAATACTATTGTCATCATGTTGTCGTAGTTAAATTTTAATTCATAGCGACCCTGTATAGTGTTTCTGAAGAGTGGATGGTGAGTTTGAACTGCTGACTTTGCGGTTTAAACCCATTTTAACGGTCCAGTGCTTATCCTACAGTGCAATCCTCAAAATAGGTCAATTACAAAAATAGGGCAGGAATCTTTTTTCAATTTTTTTTTTTTCTTGCTCTATCTTATAGCAATAAACTACGCCTCTAGAGCCTCATGGGCTTATGAAAATCTCTTCCTTTTTCATTGTGCCCAGTATGTATCGTGTGTTAAATTGCATACACAATTCCTTTTCTTTATTTATAGCTTAAATTGTATTATAATTTTTAGGGCTTAAAATATTTTCATTCTGAAATAATTTTATAAAGTTTTCTGTATTTTCACTTTTTCCATTGTTGAGGCTCTCTGCTCTTGTAAAGAGTTACGGTCTTGGAAATCCTATGTAGGATTGCAGCAACCCTACATGAATGCTTTGCTCCATCCATGTCATTCAAGTCAACTTCACTTTGAGGAGGCATCACAGTCCAGTGCTAATACTACAGTGCCACACCAGGAGTTACGACATAGGAGGGGGGAAGTAAAAGGGTCTACTATAAAGACAATATTAAAGTTTGACTTGGCCATTACCAACTGTCAGTTAATCATCTCCCCTGACCTTTATAAATCATTGATACACAGATTACTACTGAGCAGTAGTGTTCAACTCAACATCATCTCAGAAGCAGTTAAAAATTCCAGTGCTTATGTCCCACTGCCAGAAAATCTGGTTTGATGCCATATTCAATGTCATGAAGTTTAAAACCTAAAGCAATTTAAATGTGTAGCATCTAATGAAAACCTACATTTTCTTAACATTCACATGTTTTATTATACATTGCTCATTTACTACTTTTTAAATACCTATAATAGTCTCATTTATAGAAAAGTAAGATATGTTAGAATGACATTTTGAGAACTGGAATTTAAGGTCAAACTGTCCAAGACAAAGACCTGTGATAGTCCTCCATCTTTAAACCTTATAAAAGTAAATATTCATATATATTGAGATTTAAAAAAAATGTTTAATAAACGGAAATACCACAATATGTTCATGAACAGGCTTGAGAACAGTTTGTCAAACAATTGTTCATTATGGTTCAAATTGTTAAAATATTTATGTTGAATTTATTCCATTTCATGGTCTAATGAAAAACCTTTTCATTTTTTTGCTTCATTCAGCTAATTTCAACCTCAATAAGTCATCTGTTTAACATACTGTGAATTGATAAACATTCTCATTTCTGGTCATGTTGAACACATGGAATCATCAAGGTTAAGGTCTTTTTCTGATGATGGCATTCAGGAAAGAAATGCCTATTTGCATCTTAAGGCCCACTCATCACAGTTTTGTTGAACCGTCTTAACCTTTCATTTAATTAAGTTCTTGTTAAATGCATCAAGTTAGTTCAACTCATAGGAATTGTGTATAGGATTTCCAAGGTGCAACTAGTGGGTTTTAACCACCAAACTTGTGGTTAGCAATCCAGTGCTTATCCTACAGGGTCACACACACATAAAAGATAATCCTTCCTATGATCTTTCCTATTCAATTTCTGCTATCACAGTCACTTATTTAGGGTGACAGAAATGTTGGAATCTACGTTAAATATATATAAAGACTTATACAACATATTTAATATACTGATTTGACCAATATAAATGATATTTTCCCAATATAGTTATAGTCTCCTTTGATTTGGTGTCTTCTGTTGTGATGTAATCGCTACTAAAAAACATTCATTCTCTTCACCCTTTAGGTACTTTCAACAGATAGTCTTCACTTTGCACAATTCAGGTACATATGCCTTCATTTACTACAGTTAATTAACACCAGCTAACCAACAACATGGTTTAGATTTCAGTTACTCAGCATATGAATTAAAAGTAATTACATGAATTACAAACTTAGCTGCTAGGTTTTCAGTCCACAAATTGTTATGTAACTAACAGGTGGACATCATAATCAGTAGCCAATCACATCAGTTTTTCAAAATTTCATATTAGGTGTTGAGACAAATATGTATAAGTCCACAGTGATTTGGGTGTTTACTATTGTATTTTTTTTTTTTTTTTAGTTCTATAAACTTTATATATCTATATTTATTTACTTATATAGTATATATATAATATATTATGTATGTATATTTACTTATAAGGAGCTCTGGTAGCGTAGTGGTTACAAATTGGGCTGAGAACCTTAAGGCCAGCAGTTCGAAACTACCAGCTGCTCCACGGGAGAAAGATGAGGCGTTCTGCTCCCGTAAAGATTTAAAGCCTCGGAAACCCTGTATAGGGTCGCTATGGGTCGGAACCGACTCGACGGCACTTAACAACAACAACAATATTTACTTATATATTATATATATATATATATAGTCTTATGTGGGTAGGGCTTAGTATCAGTTTATTAGTTTGATGTTTTAATTATGTTATCATTCAAGCAAAACTCATTGTCATCGAGTTGGCTTCGAGTTATAGTAACCCTGTACAGGGTTTCTGAGGCTGTAAATCTTTATGGGAACAGAAAGCCTCATCTTTCTCTCAAGCAGTGACTTGTGGATTTGAACTGCTAACCTTGTAGTTAGCAGTCCAGTGCTGATCCTTGATTGCAGCCATATTTATCTGTATTGTAATACTACTTCATTTGTGTACTTTGTCTGATATTTGTATAATTACATGGGATTCTTGTTGATTAGTATTTGTATGGTATAGCCTTTTACTGGAGTCATGGTGTGGTGCCGCAGGAATATCACTGAAGTGCAAGGCCAGTTTGAATGCAAGGTCAGCAGTTCAAATTCACCAGCCGTTCCTTAGATACCCTATGCAGGATTACTATGAGTCTGAACCTAATTGTCAGCACTTAACAACCACAACATATGTTTTTGCAAACTACACACTTCCCTCTCACATTGTTTTTCTACACATGCTGTGTGTGTTATATGTGTTATTTATTCAGACACTTTATTTGTAAAAAAATACAGTGGTGTGTTTTTAAAAGTTGTAACTTGAAAATGCTCAACTCTTCAAAGGAACATTTGTTGTTGTGAAGTGCCGTTGAGTCGATTCCGACCCGTAGTGACCCTGTATAGGGTTTCCAAGGAGCAGCTGGTGAGCTTGAACCACCAACCTTGCAGTTCAAATGGCTTTGCAGTCTGGTGCATTAACCCACAGTGCCACACCAGGACTCCAAAGGAACATTTAGTACACTTTTATTTAATGCAAGCCCTAGTATACTTTGGTTTATATCTATCACTTCAGTATTGTTTTCAGCTTATATAAACTAGTTTAAGTTGTTTCTTGCCTTATTTTAGAATTAGTGAAGTATTTTTATATTTTATGTGTTTCCTCTCTTTGCTTATTGTTTTCTTTTATTCTGTGTACATCCACAGGAAACAACATGCCTTATAACATTTATACAGAAATTGGAGGAAAAAAAAAAAAAGGAATGAGTGACCAGTCCTTCTGATTTGTTTGGGACATTACCAATTTTGGCATTGAAAATACTACACTCCTCCAAACACCTCAAATTTGAACAAGTACTTATGTGTCAACATTGATTGAGACTTTCTTTTTGTTTTTAAATATTTTTAAGTTACTTAAGTAATATTTTTAAAGCAGAGGATATTATTTTATAATGATCAAGATATTCATCTCCATTTTGGTTATTGTGGCATGTTGTTGTTGTTAAATGCCATAGAGTTGATTCTGGCTCATAGAAACCCTATGTATAAGGTTCCCAAAGATTTAAATCTTTGCGGGAACAGAAAGCCTCATCTTTCTCCCATGGAGAAGCTGGTGGGCTCGAACTGCTGACTTTGTGGCTTGCAGTATATTACTTATCCTACGGAGGTACCGCATTCCCCCACTGAGGCACATGGAACTCAAAATCAGTATTCAGAATTATCCCTGGTAAGCTTGGAATCAAAGTGGCACTGTAGGGTAAGCTCTGCTCTGCTAAACAAAAGGTTGGTGGTTCAAATCCACTAGCTATTCCTCAGGAACTCTGTACAGGATCTTATAAGCCAGAACTGATTCAATGGCATTTAATAACAACAACAACAAAGCATATATGATTCAAGTCACAGAGAGGTTGAATGAGTGTTGTATACAGCACAGAATAGAACACTAGTTGTTAATAGGTCCCCAAGAGTCCTGGTATGGAGCTGTTGGATAAAGCACTTATCAGTTTGAACCACAAGGTTCACAGTTCAAATTCACCAGCCTTACCTTAGAAACCCTATACAGGGTTGCTATGAGTCAGAACCAACTCAGAAGGCACTTAATAACAACAACAACAACAACAACAAAGAGTTAATAGCTGTCACTTCTGCACAACTGGTTTCATTTAGAACTCTGTGAACATCCTTTTCTTCATCTAATTCATACTCTGACAGTTGTTAAATGCCACTGAGTCGGTCCTGACTCATAGTGACCTTGTAGATGGTTTTGGAGGAGTGGCTGGTGGATTTGAACTGCCAACCTTGTGATTAGCAGTCTACTGCTTATTCTATAGTGCCACACCAGAAGTCCAGTACTCTAACAGATTAAAACAACAATAACAAAAAAATATACAGGGGAGTTCCAAAAAGTTGGTAGAAAAATTCCATTATCTTTTAATTCCATTGATTTACAGTAAATAAATCATTACCTTTTTGGAAGTTGAAGTAATAAAATTTAAACACAAATAATATAACTTCAGAGAAAATACACCAAAATAATCCCTGTCCACATTGACTTTAATGTTTTTGAACCATAAATCACCCCCGAAGCAAAGGAAACTTGAGTTTTATCTTTAAAGGGCAGACTTAAAATGCAATTATTTTTAGTAAACAGAAAACAAATAAACTTCTATAATACCTACTTTGGAAAGAAAATATATTTATACATATACATATAAACATGCATACATGAATATTTCCAAGTTTCTGTCACTGACAATTAAAAGTTTACAAAGAGATTTAAACAGCATAAATTAAGGATGGGTGCTCAATACTAGCCAATGAGAAAGAAATCCATAACGTTTTGCTGAATTAAAACAAATAGACTTGGTAGGGACAATTTTTCTTTTTAAAGTTAGGATTATGGGAAGGGAAGGCAGTATTTGAGAGCTGACAACATGAAGAAAGAAAAATAATCAATTTTGCTTCCAGAAATTTAAATATCCAAATTGTATGTAGTCAGAATTGTACATACAGAATTAGGATGATAAATATATATATTATTTTATGTTGAAACGCTTAAAACATTAAAATAAAAACAGAGCTGTCTTAAAATATTTGGAAATTTATGTTTGCTTTTGAAAGAAAGCTCTCTCATCTACTTATCTTTGCAGGTGGTTTAAAAATGTTCATGGAAAAAGGAAATGAAAAGAGAATTTAAAATTTCCAAGAACTTTTTGGAGCCCCCATTCATACACAGACACACACAAACATGAGGTGGCTTCAAAAGTTCATGGATAAATGAAATTAAAATAAAATGATATTTTTTCCCTGAAATTTTTGAAATAATATGGTGGTTGTGTGCCACCGGATCAGTTCCCACTCATAGCGACCCTGTTAGGGTTTTCGACAGTTATCTATATGAGAGCAGAGCAACTGACATTGATTGGAATTACTTACCTTGCAGTTAGCAGCCCAGCTTGTAATTCACTCCACTCTCAGGGCTGGTTTTTGAGCTGTGGCACTGTAGGATAAACAGTCGGCTGCAAACCACAAGGTCAGTAGTTGAAATCCACCTGCTGCTCCTCAGAAACCCTATATAGGGTAGTTATAAGAGCTCTGGTAGCGTAGTGGTTACGAATCGGGCTGCGAACCTTAAGG
>NW_006408519.1:18032694-18040639 GCF_000296735.1 Chrysochloris asiatica | reverse complement strand
TGCTCCGCGGGAGAAAGATGAGGCTTTCTACTCCAGTAAAGATTTACACCCTCGGAAACCCTGTACAGGGTCGCTATGGGTCGGAACCGACTCGAAGGCACATAACAACAACAACAACAATGCATTGTCGCTAGGAGTCGGAACTGACTCCACAGCACACCACCACCATGGCACACCGCCACCATTGCTGTAGATTAAGCACTGGGCTGCTAAACACAAGGTCAGTAATTCAAACCCAATACATGGTCGCTGTGAGTCAGAACCAACTCAACAACATTCAACAACAACAAACCTCAAAAAATATGAAAATTCCTCTTTCATGTTATTGCTGTTAAGTGCTGTCAAGCCAGTTCTTATTCATAGTGATTCCATATAGGGTTTCCAAGGATCAGCTGCTGGATCTCGAATGTTAACGATTCTGAAATGGATAGGGAAACAAAAGGTAAATTAAAATTCGTTCTTGGTCTTGTAAAGTATGCTTGACTAACTATCAGTAAAGACAATATACAGATGTAGTGGTAGCAATAACTTAGCCAAGTAAACATCATCAATTCTCATAAACAATAAAATGCTAAGCAAATATATTTCACAAATTGAAGAATAAAAATTGCCCTATATATATATGAATAGTTGCTGTTAAGTGCCACGAGTTGGTTCCAACTCATAGTGACCCTGTATAGGGTTTCCAAGGAGCAGCTGGTAAGCTTGACCACTGACCTTGCAGTTCAAATGACTTTGCAGTCTGATGCATTAGCCCACAGCACCACATCAGGACTCCAAATAAATAGTAGATCCCTTTGAATGCTTGGACTTCTAGAGGAAATTATGTACCTGTCAACAGTAGAACAAATTTATGTCTGCAAGTGACTTAACATTAACACCATAATTCAAATGAATAGGTTTTTCTTATTCATTGTCCAAATTTTCACACATATGAAGAGAACGGAAATATCAGGGCTTGGGTTAAGCAGAACTTCATCCTCAAGTGGCAACTCTGCTCTTTTACACCCTAAGGAAAACTTTTGCAGCAGCTTTGCCCAGTGCATTATGTCATTTGATTTTTGACTGGGGGTTCCATTGACATTGATTGGAGATCCAAATAAAATAAAATCCTTGAGCACTTAAATATATTCCTTGTTAATCATAATGTGGTTTATTAGTCCAGGAGTAAGGGTTTCTGCTTTCTTTATGTTGAATTATAATCCATACTGAAAAGTGTAGTCTTCGATCTTCAATACGAATTGCTTTGAGTCTTCTTTGCTTTCAGCATAGTGTAGATTATTAAAGTTTTCCTTCAAACTTGATATAAAGTTCTTCTTCATATAGTCCAGCTTCTCAGGTTATTTGCTCAGAATATAGATTGATTGTTGTTGTTGTATTGTGAAGTGCCATTGAGTCGATTCTGACCCATAGTGACCCAGTATAGCGTTTCCAAGGAGCAGCTGGTGAGCTTGAACCACCGACCTTGAAGTTTGAACGACTTTGCAATCTAACGCATTAGCCCACAGCGCCACACCATTAAGTATGATTAAAGGATACAATCCTAACAGACACTGCTCCTACTTTTCAACCAATATGTTCTCCTTTTCTATTTGAAGGATTGCTTTTTGGTCTACGTATAGGTTCCACATGAGCACAATTAAGTGTTCTGGAATTCTCATTCTTTGCAATGTTATTATCACAGTACATGAAATGTGTCATGATCCACATGGTTGAATGTCTTTGCACAGTTCATAGAATAAAGGTAAATGTCTTTCTGGTATTCTCTCTACTGTTGTCAAGCTCCATCTGACATCAGCAATGATATCCCACATTCCACCTCCACTTCTGAATGCAGCTTGAATTTCTGTCAACTTTTTAATTATCTTCAACACAATTTTAGTTTTGTTTGATACTAGTGATGTTGTTCGACAATTTCCACATTCTGTTTGATCATCTTTCATTGGAATGGACACAAATATGGATTTCTTCTAGGCGGTTAGCCAGGTAACTGCCTTTACATTTTTGGGCATAGAAAAGTGAGCACCTTCAGCACTGCATCAGTTTGTTTTTATTTAAAGATTTCAATTTATATTTCAATCAATTTCTGGAAACTGTTTTTTGATCATGTCTTAAGTACAGCTTGAACTTTTTCCTTTAATACCATTGGTTTTTTATCCTATGCTACCTCTATAATGAATTGGGCTACGAACCTTAAGGTCAGCGGTTCGAAACTACCAGCTGCTCCGCGGGAGAAGGATGAGGCTTTCTACTCCCGTAAAGATTTACACCCTCGGAAACCCTGTACAGGGTCGCTATGGGTCGGAACCGACTTGACGGCACACAACAACAACAACAACAACAACAACAACACCTCTATATTGAAGGAGCTCTGGTAGCGTAGTGGTTACGAATCGGACTGCAAACCGCAAGGTCAGCAGTTCGAAACTACCAGTTGTTCCACGGGAGAAAGATGAGGCTTTCCGCTCCTGTAAAGATTTACAGCCTCGGAAATCCTTTACAGGGTCGCTATGGGTCGGAATCTACTCGACGGCACTTAACAACAACAAACTTCTATAATGATAGAATGTTGACCAAATATTTTTGTTACAATGTGTTAGTGTATTTCTTCCTTTTTATTTTGATCACATAATTCAATACTTTATCCATAGAATCGTTCAGTTTTTCAAATCGGAGTTTGAATTTTTACTTCAGTTTTGGCAGTATGAGAAATGCTTAAGTGTTCTTCCCTTTTGGTTTTCTAATTCCAGGTCTTTGTACATTTCATTATAATACTTTTACTTTGTCTCCTCCAACTATCCCTTAAAATCTTCTGTTAATCTCTTTTACTTTGCCATTTCTTCCTTTTGTTTTAGATATTGCAAGTTCAGAAGCAAGTTTCAGAATCTTTTTTGACTTCCATTTTGGCCTTTTATATTTTCCTTGATTTTATAAATGAAGTTTTGGTTGCTTAATATATGCTATCCTTAATTTCATCCCACAATCCTGTAGTCTTGAGTCATTAGTGTCAAATACACCTTATTCTTGAGATGGCCTCTAAGTTTAGGTGGGATATACTGGAGGTCATCATTTGCCTTTTGTGAATGTGTTTTAATTTTCTTCAGCTTCAAGTGGACTTTACATATAAGCAATTAATGGTCTGCTTTGCAATCCGCCCCTATTGTTCAGACTGATGATGCTGAGATTTCCCATGGTCTTTTTTCCACAGATGTAGTCTGATTCATGTGTATTTCATTCTGTAGATGCATTGGTCTTGCAAAAGTCTATCATGTGATCTCCAGCATTCTTTCAATCTCCAAGGCAATATTTTCTAATTGCTGATCCTTCCTTGTTTCTAACTTTGCATTATAATCACCAGTAATTATCAATGCATCTTTATTGCAAGTCTGATCAATTTCAGACTGAAGAAGCTGATAAAAAAATATATTTCTTCAGCTTTGACATCAGTCATTATTGCATAAACTTAAAAAATAATGGTGTTAACTGGCATTCTTTGTAAGCGTTTGGATATTATCCTGTCACTGACAACATTATACATCATGATAGATTTTAAATTGTTCTTTATTATGATTAAGGCAACACCATTCTCTTTAATTTTTCATTCCCAGAATGGTAGACCATATAGTTGTCTTACTCAAAATGGCCAATACCAGTCAATTGTTGTTGTTATGTGCCGTGGAGTCAGTTCCGACTCATAGCGACCCTGTACAGGATTTCTGAGGCTGTAAATCTCTACTGGAGCAGAAAGCCTCATCTTTCTCCCGTTGAACAACTGGTAGTTTCGAACTGCTGACCTTGCGGTTCGCAGTCCAATTCATAACCACTACGCTACCAGAGCTCCTTTAGTCAATTTAGTCCAGTCACTAAAGTTGTCATGGACATCAACTATCAACATTCATGGAAGCAGCAGTCAAGAAATCAAATGACGTATTGCATTAGGCAAATCTGCTGCACAAGACCTTTTTAAAGTGTTGAAGAGCAAAGATATCAGCTTGAGGAATATGGGGCGCCTAACCCAAGCCTTAGTATTTTCAATAACCTCATATGCATGTGAAAGCCGGACAGTGAATAAGGAAGACCGTAGAAGAATTAATGCATTTGAGTTATGGTGTTGGAGGAGAATATTGAAAGTGCTATGGGCTGCCAAAAGAACCAATAGATCCATTTTGGAAGAAGTGCAGCCAGAGTGCTCCTTGGAAGCCAAGATGGCCTAACTTCATCTCTCATACTTCAGACATATTGTCAGGAGGGACCAGTCACTGGAGAAGGATATCATGTTTGGTAAGGTGGAGGGTCAGAGAAAAAGAGGACGATCCCCAATGAGATAAATTGGCTAAGTGGCAGCATCGATGGACTCATGCATGGGAATAATAGTGAGGTTGGCCCAGGATGGGGCAGTTTTCGTTCTGCTGTGCATAAGGTCACTATGGGGCAGTACCGACTCAATGGCACCTAACAACAGCAACAACAACAACACCACACCATATATATCTTTTTATTTTTGCTATGTAACGTCTCATCACCAGTAATGATTTCGTTTAAGAAATTTTTACGTTCCTTGGAGTATTGCTCCAAATTTTGTTTTCAGATATACAAAAGTTTCTGTTTGCTTCTATATGAATTGTTTTGGTACCCATCTCACATCAACTTTTCAAAACCCAAGTCTGTCATGGATTATTTCATAGGCAGAATCATGGCTGATTTGGAAATAATTTACTACGCAATCTACTGTCACCAAGTAGTCAATAGAATAATTTCACATACATGCTCAGTGCTGTCTCCAGCCGTGGATTTATTTAGTAAAAGTACAGTATGGATGATTCTGACTCCCCCTCGTTTGTGTGTTGGGGGGAGGGGTTTTGTATCTATAAACACACAATAGACTATTATTTAGGAATAAAAAGAAAAAATTATTGATACATTAAGTAATGTAATTCTGGTGAATGGAAGAAAGCAGACACAAAAGAAGGTATATTTTGTGATTCCAAGTATAGGAAACTTGATAATTAAAATTAATTATAATGACAAGAGTTTTGCATCAAGATTATGGACTTTGGTGAGATGAGAAAGAGGTGTATTATAAAGTGGCACAAGGAAATTTTGGGGGGGCTGAAGAATATAATCATTAATTTGAATATGATAATAGTGTCATAGATGGAAACTTTTGTCTAAACTCATCATATTACAAATATGAAATATGTACAGTTTCTTGTTCATCAGTTATACCTCAGTAAAGCTGAAAAAATGCTAAAAGGAAAATCTAACTCCTTCACATTTATACACGGCATTACATTTTTTAGAAAGCATAGTATGGTGTCAAATAAACAAAAATATTTAGGTGTTTGAATTTATTAAAGGATTTTTTTCATTGATGCAGAAGTTATGCCTGCTACTGATAAGTTAAAAGTTGATGGTTCAAACATACCACCCACTCAGTGGGAGAAAAATGTATCATTCTGCCAGTGTAATTTGAAAAAGTCCTGAAGTGTAATGATTAGGCTTCTGTGTCAATTTGAGTAGACTGGTATTTCCAGCGGTTTAACATTTGAGATGTACTTATTCCCATGTAGATGACACCTAATACAGGCAGAGTTAACTCTATGATGAATGGCAATGATCAGCGAATCAAGTAAAGGAATATTTCCTCTGGGGTGTGGACTGCTCCCAATATTAGGATACACAGGAAAGGATCTCTCTCTTTCTCTCCCCCTGGGGACTTGGGACTCTACAATTGTAAGTCATTCCCTTGTTAATAAATGTCTCTGTCTTTATATACACATATATGTTTCACTGGTTTTGCTTCTCTAGATAATCCAACCTAAAGAAACGTGGTACCAAGAGGGTCAGGCTCAGTAGAAACATAAGGATGATTTTTCTAAATTGAGTCTCAAGTCTGACTACCTCTAAAGGTCTTAATATAGAGTGGAGGCTTGTCTGACCTCTATTTCATAGTAATCAGCTTTGAGCTGATTTTGAGTTTGGACCTTTTCTCTCTTGTGGGGTTAGAAGTCAGACATAGTCTCACTGGCTTAAGTAGTTGGCACTGTGAGCAGGATTCATTGCAATGGCTCCAGACTTATGGAATTATGATAGTTTTTAAAGAGAAAGTACAATGAGGCATGGGATAAAACACTTAAGTAGAGGGAAGAGCTGCAGCTTCTGGAGTTGCCTGAAACCAATGAAAGTTTGGTTTAAAAGGTTCTTTATTCATGGGCCAGGGCCTACTATATTCCATGCTTCTGGAGGCCCAATACCATACGCATATGAATGGGGTTAGTCTGAGGGAGAAGCAAAGATCAAACTTGAGTGTTTTAAAATGTTTATGTGTTTGACTACCTTTAGAATGTTGGTTTCTCCTGCCTATTATTGTGAGATTCACCTTGTGTCTATCAGTTTGTCATACTGTAGTGGCTTGTGTGTTGCTGTGATTCTAGAAGCTATTCCAAGGACATTTAAAATACCAGTAGCATCCCCTATGGTAGACAGGTTTCAACTGAACTTCCAGACAAAGCCATATTAGGAAGAAGGAGAGACAAACTACTTCTGAATATTTAGTCACAGAAAACTTTATGAATATCAATGGTACCAGATTATTGAATATTGAAATGTGTTTAGGAACACCATAATATTGTCAGATATAGTGCCAGAAGATATGCCCCTCAGGGTGGAAGATACTCAAAGTGCTACTGGGGAAGAGCTGCCTCTTTAAAATAGAGTTGACTGTAATAATGCCAATGGAGTAAAGGCCTTGGGACCTTCATTTGCTGATGGGGTACAACTCAAAACAAAGAGCTGTAACATCATTAATAATCAGAACATGGAATGTATGAAGTATGAATCTAGGAAAAATGGAAATTGTCAAAAACGAAATAGACCACATAAACATTGATATCCTAGGCATTAGTGAGATGAAATGAACTGATATTGGCCATTTTGAATCTGACCATCACATGATTTATTATCTGGGAATGACAAATTAAAGTGGAATGGCATCACAATTGTCATCAAAAAGAGCCTATCAACATCAGTCATGAAGTACAACTCTGTCTGTGATAGGATAATATTCATATGACTATAAGTAAACCAGTTGATACCACTATTATTTGAATTTACGTACCAACCACTAAAACAAGTGCTGATGAAATTGAAGAATTCTACCAACTTCTTCAAACATGCAATCAAGATATATTGGTAATTACTGGTGATTGGAATGCAAAGGTTGGAAACAAAAAGGAAGGATTAGTAACTACAATATAACCTTGGTGATAGAAACGATGCTGGAGATTGTACAATAGAATTTTCAAAAACGTTTTTATTGTGAATTGAGTGCTAGTTTACATGGGAGTACACTGCTTTTATACTAATCCTATAGTATTTTGTTTCATTGCAATGATCACAATCCCCTCCATGCATCATCATTCAACAATATTTGCTTCCATTCCCTGTTTTTAATTTTTTGCTCTTTTTGAATGTACACAAAACACACAGGAATATATAATCATTTAAACAACCAAAGGCCACCAGTACACAGCCTTGCTCTTTCCAGGCATCTGGAGTACTCAGCTGCTCTATCTTTCCATGTCATCATCTCTGCCTCCGTCTCTGCTATCACTGCTTCTCTGGATAAGATCCCACATTCCACTCATGCTCTTATCACTTGATGATCCTAGGGTCCTCTATTCCTGGACTGTAAGATTAACTACTGCCCCCTTTTTGTTACAAAACTTCTACCTTTACAGTTGTGACCATCGTAATTAGTCATGATAGCAATTACTCACTATTGAATCATTGAATTCATCTAGACAAGATTAAGACTATTCAATGGGGGTTCTACCTTCCCCCGCACACTCTGAAATTAAACTCCCTCTTGAAAACTTGTAAGCCAGGGTCGCTATGAGTCAGAATCAATTGAATGGCACTTAACAACAACAACAATCATATATAT
>NW_006408519.1:17995981-18032594 GCF_000296735.1 Chrysochloris asiatica | reverse complement strand
TATATACATATGTAATAAACATATCATTACTATTATAAAATTTTACTGAAGATAATTCAAAAACAGCTGCAATAATACATTGACAGTTAACTGCCAGAAATTAACTCAGATTCATAAGAGTACATGGAATCAGGACTATCTTTGCAGATGTCAGATGGATGTTGGCTGAATGCAGAGGATACCAGAAAAATGTTTACTTGTACTTTATTGGCTATGCAAAGATTTAAATTTTGTGAATATTGAAAAGCTGTGGATAACACTGTATAGAATGTGTATTTCAGAACATTTAATTGTGCTTTTGAGGAAACTATACATAAACCAAGAGGCAGTTTTTCAAACAGAACAAGGGCATACTGAATGGTTTAAAATCAGGAAAGGTGTGCATCAGGGTTCCATCCTTTCACCATACTTATTCAATATGTATTCTGAGCAAATAGTCCAAGAAGCTGAATTATATGAAGAAGAATGTAGCATAAAGTTTGAAGGAAGACTCATTAACAATCTGCAATATGCAGATGATACAACTTTGCTTGTTGGAAGTGAGCAGGACTTGAAATAGTTACTGATGAAGATCAAAGAACACAGCCTTCATTATGGGTTGCATCTCACTGCAAAGAAATAAAATATCCTCACAACTGGACCAATAAATAGAATCATGACAAATGGAGAAAAGATTGAAGTTGTCAAAGACTTCATTTTGCTTGAATCCACAATGAAAAATCATGAAATCAGCAGTCAGAAATTCAGATGACATATTGCATTAGATAAATCTGCTGCACAAGGCATTTTAAAGTGTTCAAAAGCAAAAATGTCAGTTTGAGAACTAAACTACATCTGACCAAAGCCATAGTACTTCCCATAGCCTCATATGCATGTGAAACTTAGACAAGGAATAAGGAAAATCATTAAAGAACTGATGCATTTGAGTTACAGTGCTGAAGAAGAATACTAAAGGTACCATGGACTGCCAGAAGAACAAACAAGTCTGTGTTGGAAGAAGTACAGCCAGAATATTCCTTAGAAGTCAGGATGGCAAGACTTTATCTCTCATATTTGGATATGCTATCAGGAGGAACCAATCCTTGGAGAAGGACATCATGCTGGGTAAAATGGAGAGGCAGAGTAAAAGAGGAAGACCCCAATGAGATGATATGGCACAGTGGTAGCAGCAATAGGCTCAAAATTAACAATAAGTGTGTAGATAGTTCAGGGCCCAGCACTGTTTCATTCGCTTGTACATAGGGTCACTGTGTCAGAGCCGACTCGCTGGCACGACCCTGGTGTGGTGCTGTGGGATAATGTGCCTTCTTAGTGTTGTTAAGTGCCACTGAGTCAGTTCAACTCATAGCTACTCTGTATAGGGTTTCTGAGAAGTGGCTAGTGAGCTTGAAATTCCCACCTCGCAGTAAAAACAGAACTTTAACCTACAGCACCATACCAGTACTATATATATTATATATAATAATCACACCAGTGACATATATTATTTTCTATTAAATGAAATGACAAGCTAAAAAACACATTTAAATTGTTCGGTATTGATTTGAGCCAATAGTAAACACTATTCTCTTTATTTATGACTGAGGTATGGTAGAAACGGAAACCATATTTAAATAGACAATTACTAATATAGTTAGAATTGATGTGGCACTGTAGATAAATGTGCCAGACTGCAGAGCTGTTTGAACTGCAAAGTCGGCAGTTCAAGATCACCAGTTGCTCATTGGAAACCCTATACTGGGTTGCTATGGGTCAGAACCAACTTCAAGGCACTTAACAACAACAACAACAATATAGGTAGAATGGGGATATACGTTTTAACGAATATCGGTTTATATACAAAATAATTCATCTATTAAAATTAAAATCTATACCTTACATTTGTTGTTGTGAAGTGCTGTCGAGTCAGTTCCGGCCCATAGGGACCCTATATAGGGTTTCCTAGAAGCAGCTGGTGAGCTTGAACTGTCAACCATGCAGTTCAAACGGCTTTGCAGTCTGGTACAATAACCCACAGCGCCACACCAGGACTCTATACCTTACCTTTAGATGCTATTATATTTGTCTTCTCTCTCATACTTCATCTCTCATACTTAGGACATACTGTCAGAAGGGACTAGTTGCTGGAGAAGGATATCATGTTTGGTAAGATGGAGGGTCTGAGAAAAAAAGGAAGACCCCAGCGATTGGCAAAGTGGCAGCATCAATGGGTTCAAGTGTAGCAACAATTGTGAGGTTTGCCCAGGACAGGCAGTGTTTCGTTGTGTTGTGCATAGGGTCGCTATGAGTCGATACAGACACGATGGCACCTACAACAACAACAACATATTTGTCTATGAATACAGTGTGGCAAACATCCTGTATGCAAGGTTTATATAAAAATCTTATATATTGTTTGCAGTGAAAAATATTGTCAATTAGTGTTGCTAAATGAAAGAATATGTTGTTCTTATCCATGCTTTTAAAAAAATTACTTTTAAAGCTTTGTTGTGCATTAAAATTTTGGATGTCTTTAAATTGTATGATAAGGATAAATATTAATTTTATATTACATTTCACCCCTTAATTTTAGTCAATATTTATCGTTATAAAATATAACTCCAGTATAAGTAAGTCAATTGTTTTAGTATGATAAAACAAAAAATATTTTCCCACCTTCAATTTTAACTTAATTGAAAAGAAAATGTTTATGTTTTACTTTTGGTCTATGTGCTTTCTTATTTGTTATCAATCTTTATTTGTCACATATCTCTGTCAGCACTTCTTTACCATTAAACAGCTCATCTTCTTATATGTTGTTGTTGTTGTTAAGTGTCATCGAGTCGGGTCCGACCCATAGCGACCCTGTACAGGGTTTCCGAGGGTGTAAATCTTTACGGGAGCAGAAAGCCTCATCTTTCTCCCGCGGAGCAGCTGGTAGTTTCAAACCGCTGACCTTAAGGTTCGCAGCCCGATTCGTAACCACTACGCTACCAGAGATATTTACTTCTAAAACATTAATCTAGACTTCTACAAGCTCTGAGGTAACTTCTATTGCTGGTTATTGTTGTTCTTATTAATATTTTGTCATTAGAATTTATAATAGCAGCGCTCTATAATATACATACCATTGCTAAATGCAGTTGAGTTGGTTCTGACTCACAGCAAAGCAGTCTGTATAGGGTTTCCAAGGATTTAAATCTTCGTGTGAGCAGAAAGCCTCAACTTTCTTCTGGGAAATGGCTGATGGGCTCGAACAACAAACCTTGTGGTTTGCAGTCCAGTGTGTATCTTATGGAGCAACCATGCTTCCATTTTATATGTGGACATATTATAAACCAAGTGGTTCTGTTAGTTTATTTATCCAAGGACATACAATGTCAAATCTTACTTACGTGGGCATTTGTCTTGAATTAAGAATGGCTTTGTGTTGATCACAGATTGGAATATTGTTTGTTCCACATGAATATGCAGTATAATTTTTCATTCTCACATTGGCAAATGAATATAAAGCCATTGTGGAAGAATTATGCTATTAAGCCTGCAATATAACATCTGGCATCAATATGATGTTTTTGTCACGAAAAAAGTATGTATGGTTTCAAGATGAAATGGTGCATTATATTTCATGGTAACTTTTGAGAGTATGTTTTCAATATTGCCTAGAATTTAAAGAGGAGAAAAAATAAACAACCAAACTGAAAAATAAATATATAAATGTAAACATTATCAGTCTATTAGTGAGAAAGAAAAGCAGATGTTACTTACACAGTTTAGCATATATTTAACTGTCTTAAAACAATGTGATTTGATATAATACCAGTATAAAATACTTATATTTGCATATAAGATTAAAAAAAAAAAAAAGGCTTGTGAATTCGGTAGTTTAGAAAAGTATTGTAAGTGTATTGTTGTTGTTGTGGTTAAATACAGTTGAGTTGGTTCCAACTCATAGTGACCCTCTATAGGGTTTCCCAGGAGCAGCTAGTGGGTTTGAACTCCCTACCTTCTAGTTCGAAGTCCACTTACCATTTTATATTGTCAATGGGAATTAATGATTGTTGAAACACATAAAAAAATAAATTTCACATTGTTTATCAAAACAAACTAAGTCCATTAATTAGGGAACTGGTAAAATAAGATATACTATGTTCATAAAGGAATATACTACGAGTGGGCCCGTTTGTCCTACTCTAGTTTTTTTTGTGTTATGTGTAGAAAGAAAGGTATGCCATGGGTATTTCAAAGACTGTATAAGTTTCAATGGAGCTTCCAGAGGTTTCAATGGAGCTTCCAGACTAAGACAAATTAGGAAAAATGTGGCCATTTAGTTCTGAAACTAGGTAACTGAAAGCCTTATGTATTGTAGTGTTAATTTTTTTTAATTGTCAAAAAATGAGTCCCTCGGATTGGAAGTTACTCAAACTATGATTGGGAAAGAGCAGTCTCCTCAAAGCTGTCTTGTCAAAGTTGAACTTAATGACATAGATGGAGCAATGCTTTCATGATATTCATTTGTTGATGTGATAAGTCTTAAAATGAAAAAAAAAGAAAAGAAAAAAGAAAGTCGTGAGCATCCATTACACCATAGGAATGTGGAATGTATGAAGTATGAACCTAGAATAATTGGGAATTTTATAAAATTGAAGTTGAATGCATAAAAATTGTTATCCTAGGCATTAGTGAAGGATTCCTGGTGTGGTGCTGTGGGTTAATGCATCAACTGCAAAGTCATCTGAACTGCAAGGTTGCAGTTCAAGCTCACCAGTGCTCGTTGGAAACCCAATACAGAGTCACTATGGGTTGGAATCGACTAGATGACACTTAACAACAACAGTCTTAGGTGAGTTGAATTGGACTGCTATTGTCATTTTGAATTGGGCAGTCCTATGGCTTGTAGTGCCAAGAATGACAAATTGAAGAGAAATACTAGTGCATTGATTCTTAAAATTTTTTTTTTCGAGATCTATCCGGACTGCACAGGAACTTTTTAAAGTGTTGAAGAGCAGAGATGTCAGCTTGAGGACTAAAGTGTGTCTGACCCAAGCCATGGTAATTTCAATAACCTCATATGGATGCGAAAGCTGGACAGTAGATAGGGAAGATTGTAGAAGAATTGATGCCTTTGTGTTGTGGTGTTGGAGGAGAATACTAAAAGTGCCATGGACTGCCAGAAGAACCAATAGATCTGTTTTGGAAGAAGTGCAGCCATAGTGCTCCTTAGAGGCCAGGATGGCTAAGCTTTGTCTCTCATACTTTGGACATATTGTCCGGAGGAAACAGTTGCTGGAGAAGGATGTCATGCTGGGTAAGGTGGAGGGTCAGAGACAAAGAAGAAGACCCCCAACGAGATGGATCAGCCAGGTGGCATCATTGATGGCGTCACGTGTGGCAGTGGTAGTGAAGTTGGCCCAGAATCGGACATTGTTTCGTTCTGCTGTGCATGGGGTCACTATGAGTCAGTTCCAACTTGATGGCACCTGACAACAACAACAACAACATCTGGAAGTACAATGCTGTCAGTGATATGATAATATCCATACACCTACACGGAAGACCAAATAATATAATTGTTAATCAAAATTACTAACCACTAACGTTAAAGACACAGAAATGAAGATTGTTACAACTTCTGCAGTCTGAAATGGATCAAAAAAACAAACCAGATTCATTGATAACAGCAGCTGATTGGAATGTGAAAGTTGGAAGTAAAAAAGAAAGGGGGTCAATAATTTGAAAATATAACCTGGGTAATGGAAATGATGCTGAAGATTGTTGCTAAATAGATGCCATCGAATCAGTACCGAATCATAGAGACCCTATGCACAATAGAACAAAACACTGACACATTCTGGGCCAACCTCAAAATTGTTGCCACACTTGAGCCCATTGATGCTGCCACTTTGCCAATCCATCTCTCTGGGGGTCTTCCTCTTTCTATGTGACCCTCCACATTATTGAACATGATATCCTTCTCCAGTGACTGGGCCCTCTGACAATATGTCTGACGTATGAGAGACAAAGTTTGGCCATCCTGGCCCCCAAGGAGCACTCTGGCTGCACTTCTTCCAACACAGATGTGTTTGTTCTTTTGGAAGCCCATGATACTTTCAATATTCTCCTCCAACACTGTAACTCAAATGCATCAGTTCTTCTATGGTCTTGTGCAGCAGATTTGCCTAAAGCAATATATCGTTTGATTTCTTGACTGCTGCTTCCATGAGAGTTGATAGTTGATACAAGAAGAATGAAGTCCTTGACAACTTCAATCTTTTTTCCATTGATAAGAATGTTGTTTATTGGTCCAGTGGTGAGGATTTTTGTTTTCTTGACATTGAGATACAATCCATACCAAAGGCTGTGTTCTTTGATCTTCATCAGTAAGATTCTTAAGTCCTCTTCACTTTCAGCAAGCAATGTTGTATCATCTACATATCACAAGCTGTTAATGAGTCTTCTTCCAATCCTGATGCCACATTTTTCTTCATATAAACCAGCTTCTCGGATTATTTGCTCAGCATACAGGTTGAACAAATCTGGTGAAAGAATACAAGCCTGTCACACACACCTTTCTTAATTTTAAACTATTCACTGTTCCCATGTTCTTTTTGAACAACTGCCTCTTGGTTCATGTACAGATTCTTCATGAGCACAATTAAGTGTTCCAGAATACTCATATTTCAAAATGTTGTCCATAGCTTGTCATGATCCACACAATTGAAAGCCTTTGTGTAGTCAATAAAGCATAGGTAAACATCTTTCTGATAGTCTCTGCTTTCAGCCAAGATCCATCATTTCACGTCCTCTTCTGAATCCTGCTTGAACCTCTGGAAGTTCTCTGTCAATGTATGATTGCAGTCGTTTCTGTATTACCTTTAGTAAAACGTTACTTGCATGGGATACCAAAGATATTATCTGATGATTTCTGTATTCCATTGGGTCACCTCTCATTGGAATGGGCACAAATATGAAACTCTTCTAATCAGTAAGCCAGATAGTTGTCTTCCAAATTTGTTGGCAGAGATGAGTGAGTGCCTCCAGAGCTGCCTCACTTTCTTGAAAGATTTCAATTTTTATTCCATCAATTCCTGGAGCCTTGTTCTTTGCAAATTCCTTCAATGCACCTTGGATTTCTTCCTTCAGTATCATTGGCTCTTGATCATATGTTAACTCTTGAAATGGTTAATATCAATCATTTCCTTTTGGTACAGTGACTCTGTGAATTCCTTCCATCTTCTTTTGATGCTTTCTGCATTATTCAATAATTTGCCCAGAGAATCCTTCAATAATTAAAGTCAAGGCTTGAATTTTTCCTTCAGTTGCCCCAGCTTGAAAAATGCTGAGTGTGTTCTTCTATTTTGGTTTTATAAATCTAGGTCTTTGCACATTTCCTTGTAATATTTGACTTTGTCTTCTTGAGCTTTGAAATTTTCTGTTCAGCTTTGTACCTCCTCATTTCTTCCATTTGCTTTAGCATCTCTACGCTGGAAGGCAAGTTTCAGTGTCTCTTCTGACATCCATTTTAATCTTTTCCTTCTTTTTGTCTTCTTAATGACTTTTTGTTTTTTTCCGTGTGATGTTCTTGATGCCATCTCACAACTCTTCTGGTCTTCGGTCTTTAGTGTTTAATGTATCAAATCTCGTCTTCAGATGATCTCTAAATCCAAGTAGGATATATTCAAAGTCTTATTTTGGCTTTCATGGACTTGTTTTCATTTTTTTCAGCTTCAGTTTGAATTTGTATATGAGTAATTGATAGTCTGTTCCACAGTCTGCCCCTGGACTTATTTTGACTGATGATATGGAGCTTTTCCAGCATCTCTCTCCGCAGATGTAGTCAATTTGATTTCTATGTATTCCATCTGGTGAGGTCCATGTGTATAATCGTTATCTTATGCTGTCTAAAAAAAGTATTTGAAATGGACAAATCATTGATTTTGCAGAATTCTATCATTTGTTCTCCAGCATCATTTCTATCACCAAGGCCATATTTTCCAACTACTGATCCTTCCTCTTTGTTACCTACCTTTACATTCCAATCACCAGTAATGATCTATACTGCTTGATTGCATGTTTGATCAATTTCAGATTGAAGAAGTTGGTAGAATTCTTCTATTTCGTCCTCACTGGCTTTATTCAAGCATTGTTCTTTTGATGGATGCTTTCATTTTTTGGGTTGGAGAACTAGTCACATTGTCATAGTATCTTATGCTTGACACCTTAACAATAACAACATGATATTCATAAATAGACAATAAAACAAAATTGAAGGAAGCTGAAAAGCAATAAAAGGCTCAAGCTTGCTGAGTATAGCATAATTGTAATATGGAGTGCCCTCAAGTGAATTAACACAGGCTTGATCAAAATGAGAAGGCATGAGAAAAAGAAAAGGAGAGAATGAATATTTGAAGAAATAATCACAGAAAATATCCCAACTCTGAAGAAGGACGTGCATCTATAAATACAAGAAGCTCAAGTAACTTCAGGTAGTATAAACTCACACTGAGACACATTATAATCAGCCTCTCAAATACTAAGGATAAAAAGAGAATGCTGAAAGTAGCAAGACAGAGGCAATGGTCATAAAACCCACTGCCATCAATTTTATTCTGACTCATACTGATGCTGAGTCGAGTTTCCAAGATAGTAAATGTTTACAGAAGCAAATAGCCTTATCTTCCCCCCACAGAGCAGTTGATTGGTTTGAACTGCTGATCTTTCAATTTGCAGCTAACATCTAACCCACAGCATCAACAACATTGTTCAGTCATATACAACTGTCCTCAATAAGATGACAAAATTTTGACATTTCAAGATAACAGAGAGTTTATAAATGATAATCCTTCACTTCAAGATAAGGTATGCAGAGTCCTTCATATAATCTTTATAAAAAGGGGAAAAAAAGACATTAGAAAGTTACTCAAATATATACATAGAGAAAAATATTGCTATTAAAGGTATTTGTTTAGGCAAGTGTAAGGACAAAGTTTTGCTCTGTGATTTGAGTTTTTATACCCTGTTTGTTTAATAATAACAAATGAATCAAAATCATATAAATTTATGTCACAATGCACATAATTTATAAAGAAGAAGTAAGTTATAATAATAACATAAATGTGGTGAATAGAAACAGCACAGATAGAATTTGTGCATGTTTCAGAAGTTGTTATTAACTTAAACCAGGTTTTTATATATGTAAGATATTAAGTGCAATCTTTCTGAAAACTTCACAGAAGATGTCTAAAATATGCACTACAAAAAGAAGAAAAAAGTAGTGAGCTACCAAAAAACAATTGAATGAAACAAAAAATGTTGTGTTGGAGAAAATAAGTTACACACACACATGTAAACAGTGTGGCACCACTAAGTTCTTCCATGTTAGTAACTACATGAATATAGAGTAAGCACTGCATTCAAGCAGTAGAGAGTATCAGAATGGATTAAAAAAGAAACAACACATCTACATCCAAAACAAAAATAGGTGTAGCATACAAGGATAGGAAAAGAATATTTCATGCAAATTGTAACCAAAATTTATTTTGTTAAAATTTAATAAAAATATTTGTAACAAAAAGAAGGCTATTATATAATTATAATGATTAAACTTTCCCTTCATTAAGAATGTATAACATTGTAAATATATATTTACCTAACATGAGAGATGTCATGAGTAGGAATTGACTCAATGACAAATAGTTTAGTTTTGGTTTAACACCAGTGAGCCAAAATATTTAAAGCAAATACTGACAGAGTTGAAGGAGAAAAATAGTTGGCTTTTTTAATAAAGCATTTTAAATAATGGACAGAACATCCATAAAAAGATCAATAAGGAAATTTTCTGTTGTTACTAGGTACCATTGAATTGGTTTTGACTCATAGGGACCCTATTCACAACAGGATGAAACATTGCCCAGTCTGCACCATCCTCATAGTTGCTGTGATATTGAAGTCCACTATTGCTGTCACTGTGTCAGTCCATCCCATTGGGGGGTCTTTCTCTTTTTTATTGACCCTTCACTTTACCAAGTTAAATTGATAATGAAAGAAAGATAGAAAACACAATATCTAAAATCAGAAATGAAAATGGGAACATCACAACAAATTCTACAGAAATAAAAAGGATCATAAAAATACCATGAAGACCTCTTCCAAGGATCAAAGGGAATGCATGAACATGCATGTAAGCTTTCTGGAGACCATGTTGGTCTACTGGTGAGTGGAAAAGGGGGAACATCAGCAATGAAGGTATGGACTGAATTTGACCATGTTCCTTAGACTCCCATAGGCCTGGAGATGAGAGAGAAGAGGAAGCGCTGGTTGGTTCAAAGTGTGGTGAGACCTGGGGACTCCTGAGTCCATGTACAAGGACACATCCCTGGTGGGCTAGACCTGACAGTGAAGCGTCCAGCTGATATGAAGTGAGGGGAGATGTAAAAGAACACCCAATCTTGTAGATATTATCCATTCGACCTAGCTTTGATGGCTTGATGATAAGAACTTGACTAGAGGAAGATTTTTAAAAATTTGATAAAGGAAACAAGTATAAATTGCTACAATTTGATGAACTTGACCTATACTTATAGATGTAGTAGCTTAAAACACCAACTTGAGAGGGTAGGAGTCTTCACATTAAGTATAAATCCTATCTCCTCTGTATACAGGATTGATAAGGACAGGCAACTTAGACACTGGCTACCTAAAATGGGGGGAGGTGGGGGGGGGGGTTATAAAGGCATGCAGTAACTGGCTTGCACGTTTTAAAGAGGGAGTTTAGTTTCAGAGTGTGCAGGAGAAGGTAGAATCCCCACTGAATAATTTTCACCTTGTCTAGATGGGTCTAGTGAAAGAAAATAGGGGTAAGATTCTTATGATTCGATAATAATTGTTATCATGACTAATTGTGACTGTCACAACTGTAAAGGCAGAAGTTTTGCAACCAAAAGGGGGGAGTAATTAATCTTATAGGCCAGAAACAGAGGAGCCTAGGACCATCAAGGAAGAAGAACATCAGTGGAATGTGGGACCCTATCCAGAGTAGCAGTGACACCAGAGATGGAGGCAGAGATGACGACATGGAGAGATAGAGCAGCTGAGGACTCTAGACACCTGGAAAGAGAAAGGCTGTGTGCTGTATGCAGGCTTGCAGAACATGCCTTTTCGTTGTTTAAATATTATATATTCTTGAGTGTTGTTGTGTACATTTCCATCCCCTTCTCAAAAACAAAAACAAAAACAGAGGGAATAGAAACAAATACTGTTGATGCACGGAGGAGATTATATTCATTGCAATGAAAGGATGAGTGTAAAACCCATGTTGTCCTATATAAACTGTCACTCAATTCACAATAAAAACTTTAAAAACAACAACAGAAAATAATACCAGAATATTATAAACAATTGTACACAAACATATTTGATGAATTAGATGAAACAGACCAATTTTTAGACCATATAACCTTTTTATATTAACTCAAGAAATAATAGGAGATCTAAAGAAATACATAACAAGTGAAAAACTTACCCAAAAGGGAAAGTTCTGGGCTAGATGGACCAGGGTAGCCTACTAAACATTTATTGAAGAAGTAACCCCAAGTAATTTTAAACTATGTATTTATATATGTATATATACATATATATCATATATAAATTTGGCATATATATGTGTGTGTGTGTGTGTGTGTGTGTGTGTGTGTATAGCATAACTGTTGCTGTTGTTAAGCGCCATCGTGTCAAAACAACCCATAGCGACCCTGTATAGGGTTTCCAAGGTGCAGCTGGTGGTGGTGGTTGTAGGTCATGGAGTCTGTTCTGACTCATACCCAACCTGTAAAGGATTTCAGAGGTTGTAAATCTTTACAAGAACAGAATGCCTTATGTTTCTCCTGCAGAACATCTGATAGTTTCAAACTGCTGACCTTGAGGTTAGTAGCCTCCTGGTAACCACTATACTACCAGAACGCTCCATATAAGATTTTTAAGTGATTACTTAAGTTCTGGTTTGGTGCTATAGGCTAATCACCCGTCTGGTAAAGCAAGGTTGACATTACAAAGCCACCAGCTTCTCCTTAGGAACACTTGCAGGGTCCCTATGAATTGGAACAGACACTATGGTGTTTGACAACAACAGAACAACCCACATCATGAAAGACAAATTGCTTTATTAAAGATCAACTAATTGCACTGTAGGATCCGTGCTGGACTGGGAATCACAAGGTTGGCCCTTCAAATACACCAGCTGCTCCTCAGAAACCCTATATAGGGTCGCTATAAGTTGGAGCTGACTCGACTGCACTTAACAACAACAAAAATTAAATCAAATATAACTGCTTTATAGGAGTAACTAGACTAGTGTTTGACCAAACACCAGAGAAAAATTGGCGTTGTTAGGTGCCATCGATTCGATTCCGACTCATAGCAACCCTGTAAAGAGTTTCCAAGGAGTGGCTGGTAAGTTTGAACCACAGACTTTGTGGTTCAAAGTGACCTTGCGGTCCAGTGCTATATCCCACAGTGCTGGGCACATTAGTTTAGCCAAAACTGATATTTGAATGTAAACATCACCCAAATCAAATCCAAAAGCATATTAAAAGGTTACACATCTATATCAAGTGTAATTGATCCAATCGATGTGAATGTGGTCGAACATTAGTAAATCAATCAAAATGCTAATTAAAACTATAATGAGTTATAGCTTCATCTCACTAAGATGAATATACTTTAAAAAACTGAAAGTTTTTTTTTTTTTTTTTTTTACTGGCAAGGATGTAGAGAAATTGGGCTCTTCATGTATTGGTGGTGGTGCAGCTGATGTGGAAAATAGTGTGGCAGTTACTCAAAAAGTTACACATGGAATTATCATATGATCCAACAATTCCACTCCTAGGTTCCTAGGTAAATACCCCAAAGAAATAAAAACAGAGAGATGCAAAAATACTTCTAGAGCATTATCCATTGCAACAGTGTTCACAATATCCTCACAATGGAAACAACAGAAATGCTCATCAATAAATGAATGGATAAACAAAATGCAAACAGTGGAATACTACTGAGACATTAAGAAAAATGAAGTTCTGACATGGATGAACCTGGACAACATTTTGCTGAATGGAGTTAATCAGTCACAAAAGGACAAATACTGTATTATCTCATTTTTATGAAATACCTAGAATTTAAAATACAAATTTAAAATAAATGGTAGCATTACTTATTGTTGTGGAAGATGTGAAGCAACAGGTACATTCCTAGAGTGGTGGCAGTTAAGGTGAAACTATATAGTTATGATCCAACGAGTCCATTTTGTTTCTTTTCTTTCCAAAATAAATGAAGATATGTATACATCCAAGGTCTTCTATGTGAATATTATTTATGTTAATGAAAGTAAGCAGTAAAGTGATGTAGTTGAACTTCACATCATTCCTGAATGATTTTGAATCCCTTCTTTATCTTGCCTGAAAAAATTCTTAATTGAAAAGTATCTATGCTGTGAATAAATATTCTCTAATTAAAAGTAATGCTAGTCCTGGTGTGGTGCTGTGGGTTAATGTGCCAGACTGCAAAGCCGTTTGAACTGCAAGATCGGCATTTCAAGCTCACCAGCTGCTCCTTGGAAACCCTATGCAGCATCACTACAGGTCGGAATCGACTCAACAGCACTTAACAACAACAACAGCGTATCTAATGAATTGTCTTGAATGTAAAGCAAGCATTGGAGTCCTGGTGTAGTACTAAAGGATAAGTACTAGACTGTTAACCACAAGGTTGTCAGTTCAAACCCACCAGTTATCCCACACTGTATAGGAAACACTTTATAGTGTCGCTATCAATCAGAACCAGTGCTCCTCCTGGAGTGCCATACCAGGATTCCAACAATACTATAAACTTTACATATTTACAGATTAGGATGAGTCTGGAAACAAATCTTACCTTGACACCAAACAAAAATAAAACAAAATAGCCCCAATAACAACAAACTTAATACATTCTCAATAAATTTAAAGCATTTTATATTGCCTTTATTGTTGTTGTTAAGTGCAATCACTTTCATTATTATTTTAAATTTTAAAAGCAGTTGTCTAAAGTTTTATGTAAAATAAGATGATGAAGGCAACGACAGTTTAGACATATTTTGTTGTTGTTGTTATTAAGTGCCGTTGAGTCGATTCCGACCCATAGTGACCCTATACAGAGTTTCCGAGGGTGTAAATCTTTACGGGAGTAGAAAGCCTCATCTTTCTCCCGCGGAGCGGCTGGTAGTTTCGAACCACTGACCTTAAGGTTCGCAGCCCGATTCGTAACCACTACGCTACCAGAGCTCTTTCATATTTTAATTTTGATAACATAAAATTGACTTTTATTGAAAACCTGGGAATTAAATAGCAGTGTTATTATTATTATTAAGAGCTCTGGTAGTGTAGT
Source organism: Chrysochloris asiatica (assembly GCF_000296735.1). NCBI lineage: Eukaryota > Metazoa > Chordata > Mammalia > Afrosoricida > Chrysochloridae > Chrysochloris > Chrysochloris asiatica. Next base: position 18,018,200 of record NW_006408519.1, on the reverse strand, counting down.
GGTTACGAATTGGGCTAGGAACCTCAAGGTCAGCGGTTCGAAACTACCAGCTGTTCCGCAGGAGAAAGATGAGGCGTTCTGCTCCCGTAAACATTTACAGCCTCGGAAACCCTGTACAGGGTCGCTATGAGTCGGAACCGACTCCACGGCACACAACAACAACAACATCTTATTCTAAGGCGTAAGCATTTCATACCTTCTGAAACTGTCAGAATACTGCTTTCTATATGTACTTCTAGGAACATTAACCTCCAAATGTTTGTTAGAAAAAACAGCTTACTATATAATGAAAACCCATATCATGAGAAAAAAAAGCATTTTTTTTGTTTATTGTTTGAATAATATGTTTGTAGGAATTGTATAATATGGTAGATTCATGTTTGCAAAACAATCTAGGTTTTTTTTTACTCCTGTTGAAATAGTCTTAGTGAAATAGAAAGTACATCAAAAGTTCATTATAATCAAAGATGTAATTCACTTTAATTTAAAGTCTGGATATAAGAAGTATTTTGTGATAGAAGACCACAAAGTAGAAAAGAAAATACAATTTTTTTTATTCCATTATAACTCACATCTAAAATTAAAACAATTGAAAATCTATACACAATGCCTTTAGTTATTATCTAAAATTGAATTTGCTGAATAGATACAGATAAATTGGGTCATATTATTTTATTTATGAAAAGAATGAAATCTATGTCTTGTTTTTAAGAGACTGAAATGATATTCAACATTTTCAACTATCCTTTCTTTTTAAGACTTTGGACATTTAGTGCAAAATAAGGAAAGTAAAGTGCTTGAAGGGGTCTGACATTTGGTGGACTCCTCGTGTGGCGCCGTTGGTTTAAACGGCAAGGCTGGCAGTTCAAACTCACCACTCGCTCCTCAGAAACTCTATAAAGGGTCGCTATGGGTAGGGACCAACTGGATTACACTTAACAACAGCAATAATGGCAATATAAAATGCTTTAAATTTATAGAGAAAGTATTAAGTTTGTTGTTATTGGGGCTATTTTGTTTTATGTTTATCCAATTACATGGCATTCTGTCCTTGGTAATGTCTTTAAAATTTCTATACAGCACCAAGGAAAGAATAAATATGATTCATTCATTTTTCCATTTAGTATCTGTTGAGCTTTTGTTATATTTGGTACTATGATGACATTGTAGGATAAACACTATATTGTAAGCTGCACGGTCTAGCTAGCAGTTCACAACCAGCAGGAAAAGCATGAGGTTTTCTGTTTCCATAAAAATTACAGTCTGTAGTACCTGTTGATAGGTGCTCTTGAGTCAGTTCTGACGGACAGCAACCATATGCACTACAGAATGAACACTGGTGGGGGGGGGGGGGCTGCACCATCCTCAGTCCTCACAATTGTTGCTACTACAGCTTATTATTTACAACCTAGCACTATAGTGTAAGCACTGGACTGCTAACCATAAGGTCAACAGTTCAAACCCACCATCTGCTCCTAGGAAACCCTACGCAGGGTCACTATGAGTCAGAACCAACTTGACAGTACATAAAAACAACACCACCTCCAAAGCCTTATACAACATGGCTATGAGTCAAAATCAAGTCAATAGCAGTGGGTCTGAGTTCTTGGATTTTATAATAGTGACTGGCAATATACCAGTAAATCGCTGGTGTCTTCAGGACTGAGACAGATAGACTCAAAACTAACAAATTGTATTACAAATTCATTTCGCTGATAGATGGGTTTACAAAAACTTATAAATGAAGATATGAAGAACGAGTGAATGAGTAACTGTGTAACACAAAGCTGCTTCTTTAAAAATCAGTTCAAGTTTAAAATGTAAATGGTAGGTTGAGGAATGGGTAGTGTAATCTATGTAAAGGACACCGATCAGCAATAACCTAAAAAACAATAATATGATGTGTAAGAAAACAAAATGGTTATTTGACTGGAATATAAATTGTGAAGCAGGAAGAGAATGAACAGTGGCAATGGAGAGTCTGACAGAGCTCAATCTATTTATAACAACAGTTCCACCTTGTCAATGCTTTTGAATCTAATCTAATTCATTGTTGTTGTTGTTGTGTGCTGTGCCATTGAGTTTTTGGCAGCTCCCTGTAGATGTACTGGTGCAACTGTTGTTGAATAATTTTCAGCAAAATTTTACTTACAGGTGATATTAATGAAATTGTTCCATAATTTCTGTATTCCATTGGAAATAGTGATGTTGTATAAGGCTTCCAAGAGCTGTTGGTGGGTTTTAATTGCCGACTTTGTAGTTAATAATCCAGTGCTTATTCTACAGTGCCAAAGAAGAGCTCATAGAAACACAACATAGCAGGGTTGAGATTCTCTATAGGGTTTCCAAGGCTGTAGTCCATTTTGACAATGCTGTTTTTGTTACTATGTGCCATCAAGCCAATTCCAACTTGTAACAACTCAGAGAAGCAGCTGGTGGGTTTGAACCACCAACCTTGTGGCTCGCAATCAAGTGTTTATGCCACAGAGTCACACCAGCTGTCCTGACAATATCTAGCATTTATTGAAGAGTTCATTCCACTTATATTCAAGGTAATCACTGAAAAATGGCAGGCCTCCTTCTGCTATTTTTATATTTATTTTCTGTATGTTTTGTACATTTTTATGCATTTCCTAAATTACCATGTACTTTTATGATTAATTAATTTTTTTAGTAGAAAATTGTTTTGATTTCCTTCTCATCTATTTCTATATAGGCCAATTTGTCCCTCTTATATTGTTGTCACAAATTATATCTTTTAAATTATGTGTATGTATATGAAATACAAAATATATAAAATAGCTATATATGTATATAAGTATATATCTGTATACGCTCATATAATTTATCTTTTAAATAATATAGGTAGTTAAACTTGGATTTCCAAAAACAATTTTTTGTCTTAAACTGACCTTTATATTCGCTCATGTAGTGACTTTTGCCCAAGATCTTTATTTCATCCTATCACTTAGATTTATTGTGGTACTATAGGCCTGCTCACCACCAGGTCAATCCCCTTAGAGGCCTGATGGAAGAAAGGTGAGCCTGAGCTCCATTAAGGAGTTACAGTTCCAGAAACTCTATGTAGAGTTTCCAGTGAAATGTGCAAATCATCTAACATTAATATCATTAACATGACATGCAAGTAAAATTTTGCTGAGGATAATTCAAAAATAGTTGCAGCTGTACATTGACAGGGAACTGCCAGGAATTCAAACCAGATTCATTGCTGATATCAGATGAAATTTGGCTGAAGCAAAGAACAGAAAGAGGTTTATTTGTGATTTATTGACTAATTAAAGGTGTTTGACTGTGTGGATCATAATAAACTCTGGATAACATTATGAAGAATGGGAATTCCAGAGCACTTAATTGTGCTCATGAGCAAAGAGAATAAGAGGATATGATGATTTAAAATCAGAAAAGGTATGGGTCAGGATTGTACCCTTTTGCCATACGTATTCAATCTGTATGCTGAGCAATTCATCCAAGAAGCTGGATTATATGATGAAGAATGTTGTTGTTTGTTGTTAAGTGCCGTCGAGTCGGTTCCGACCCATAGCGACCCTGTACAGGGTTTCCGAGGGTGTAAATCTTTACAGGAGTAGAAAGCCTCATCTTTCTCCTGCGGAGCGGCTGGTAGTTTCGAACCGCTGACCTTAAGGTTCGCAGCCCGATTCGTAACCACTACGCTATGGCATCAGAATTGGAGGAGTACTCATTAACAATCTGTGATTCGTAGATAACACAACCTTGCTTGCTGGTAGCAAAGAGGACTTGAACTACTGATGAAGATCAAAGACCAGAACTGTCAGTATGGATTTCAACTCAATGTAAAGAAAAATTTTTTACCACTTGAGCAATAAATAACATCATGATAAATGGAGGAAAAAATTGCAGTTGTCAAAGACTTCATTTTTCTTGGCTTCACAATCAACACTCATGGAAGCAGCGGTCAAGAAGTCAAATGATGCATTGCATTAGGCAAATCTGCTACAAAAGACCACTTTCAATTTTTAAAAAGCAAAGTTGTCACTGTGAGGACTAAAGTGTGCCTGACCCAAACTATGGTATTTTCTATTGCCTCATATGCATGTGAAAGTTGAACAATGAATGCATAGAGAAAATTTAAAAAGAATCAATGTATTTGAATTATGGTATTGGTGAAGAGTATTTTGGAAGTACCATGGCCTGGCAGAAGAACAAACAAATCTGTCTTGGAAGAAATATAGTCAGAACGCTCCTTTTAAGAGAGGATGGTGAAACTTCATCTCTAGTAGTTTGGACATATTGTCGGGAAGGACCAGTTGCTGGTGAAGGACATCATGCTTGGAAAAATGGAGGGTCAACAAGAAAGAGGAAGACCCACTATGACATGGGTTGATACAGTAGAAGCAACAATGAGCTCAAACATAACAATTGTGAAGACGGTGCAAGACCAGGACCAGGCAGTGTTTCATTCTGTTGTGCACAGGATTGCCATGGATCAGAACAAACTTAATGGTACCTATCAACAGCAATGTGAGTCAAAATCAACTTGGTGACAGTTGGCTTATTTAAAAAAACAAAACAAAAAACTCTTTTGTTAAGGAGACTTTGTGGCACAACCAGTTAAGCATTTGGTTGCTAACTGAAAGCTTGACAGTTTTAATCCCCCAGCCACTACGCAAGAGGAAGATGAGACCACCTACTTCCATAAAGATTCACAGCCTGGGAAACCATATCAACCATTTCTACTCTGATTTATGGCATCAACTCAGCAGAAGTGGGGCTGGGTTTGGTCCTTTCATTTCCACCTACAATACCAGATGTTAGATCACTTGAGGTACAATTTGTTGTTTGTTAGCCGCAAAAAGGCCAAAACATTTAAGTCAAGTTTTTTGATTGGTCGATGCTTACTGTAATTGGATCAACATCTTTATTGTTGAATATTTGTTTTAGTTTTATAGCGAAAGTACTATCAAAAAATAATTATCCTACAATAGTTGAATAGTATTCAGAATATTCAACTTTTTACTTAAAAAAAAACCAAAACTTTTATCATTGTTATCATGTCTGTTCCAATTTACTAAGATTCTGATTTTCCAAAAAGAACTTTCCAATTGTATATCATCATGAAGAAATAAAGGAACACTATAAAAATGTTCAATTTTTATAGCAAGGTAGTTATTTTGTAAAAACTTTCTGTCAGAACATAAGAATGCAATCAATGCATTCTTTACATTTAAAATTGGCAGGTAGCAATTGTATTTTCAAACCTGAGATCTTACCTGATTTCATGGTGATAAGTAAAATGTTCTAAAGTCCTCTTCATATAACTAAGAAACTTAAAATATCCTATTATATGAGTTGTCACTTGTTGAAAAATGTTACAATTCTTTATTTAAAAAAAGAACAAAAAATCAATGTAAAATACATAAGTAAGAATTAATTTCAATCACTTTAGATGACAAGGCAATAAGATAAATAGTAGGATATCGAGCTTTATAGGTTGAACAAAAAGAGTTATTTATTAAGGTTTAATGCACAGAAGAAAAATAAATATTATAAATAGATAAAATGAATGTTTCATATGCTATTGATTTCTAAATGTTTTGAGTCTAATTTCCCTAACTTCAGTTATAATTGAAATGAAAATATAACTTCCTACATTTTACTTTATATTTATTTTAACTGTACTACTATTCAAAAAAATCCCACACTTTTCATATTTTTATTTGAATGTTGATATGAGAAACTTTATAATATGAATTTGAAATGAAAACCTACACAATATATCATAGTAAAGATACAGAAAGTTAAAAACAATAAAATTCTATTTAAAAATTCATATTGAAACTATAAATAATAAATAAATAATAATAAATCTAACCATTTTACAGGAGCTCTGGGGGTATAGTGGTTATGAGATGGACTGCCATCCTCTAGGTCTGCAGTTCAAAAGGGAGAAATATGAGCTGTTCCAAGGGAGAAATATGAGGTTTTCTAAACCCGTGAAGATTTACAGCCTCAGAAACCCTAGGCAGGGTCGCTATGAGTTGGAACCAACTCCATGGCACACCAACAACTATTTTACATAAATTTATAACTGAAGATGGATTCCTTAATGTAAATAATGGAATATTTTTATTACAGTTATCAACATTAATGTATTTAGCTTGATATTGCTAACATTAATTGAAGAAAAAGTCAGGACTAAGAATGTAATTTTGTTTCTTAGTTTTGATATTACAAAACACCAATTATTCTAACATATCTAGGAAAACATTTGTAAAGGATAAAAAATATTTAACAAATTTGCTTGATTAAATTAGACCATGAACCTAAGTACCTTTTATTTGAGAAGATACAAGAGACACTATTCAAAATCTATTTTTCTGAAAGTCAACTTACTTGTTAAAATAACCAATGTGATGAAATATACAAAAACATTATTCCTTATTTATTAGCCATTGTCAAATTGTTTGTAAAAAGTTTATGAAAACTTTTTTTATGATTTATTTCCAACATGTCTATAAAACAAGATAGGTTTGTAAAGCTATATGTTTGTAGGAACTTCAAAAAGTGTGTGGAAAAGTTCCATTCTTTTTCATTCAAATTTTCCATGGTTCTTTTTGAAGCAACCTTATATTTGAGTTCACTGCACAATATAAGCTTGTCTCCAAAGTCAGCCTCAGTCATGCCAATGATGTAAATAACTGAAGTCTTCCTCCAGAAATTGGCCAACTAGTTACTACTATTTCACCATCAGTTAAAGGTATGAACTATGTTAATTTTGAAGCAAAAGAATGTGTTTGAAAACTATGAATAACTGTATCACATATTTCTCTTAAATCTTGATGCATAGTCAGAACAGCAAGGTTTATTATGAATTAATGCAGTTTATAAATTGTTTTACTTCTCCAATTGCATATGTATATTGGAAAAAATGTCATATTTAACAAGCCTGAGCGTAATTATTCAAAAATATGATTTTCAGGGATCTTGTATTTGTCTTGTAAAGCAATAGTTGACATCAAGTTGAATAACTTAGTAAAACTGACTCAGCAAAAGGCTTTACTGGACAATACAAAAAGAGGGTTGTTGTTGTTAGGTACCGTAGAGTCAGCTCCTCCAACTTACAGTGAGTCTATTCACAACAGAAAGAAACACTGCTAGGTCCTGTGTCATCCTCACAATTGTTGTTAGGCTTAAGCCCATTGCTGCTGACGCTGTGCCAATCCATCTCATTGATCGGCTGAAAATATTATATATTCATCAGTTTAACCTAAAATTATTAGCTTTATATGTTGGTTAATGGTATGTGTATTTTCAAAAATTATTCATGATGCGATGAAAAACTTTGTAATGAAAGTTATTGCTAGTTGCTGTACAGTTGAAACCTGCACAAGGCAATCTTATGTGCAACAGAACAAAATGTTGCCATCTGTTTCATCCTTATAATCACTAGCATGTTCTGATACATTGTCATTGCTATTATACCAATGTATCTCACTAAGGGTCTCACCTGCCGTTGTTGATCCTGTCCTTAGCCAAGCATAATGTCCTCTTATACTGATTGATTCCTCCTAATTCAAGGAAGTGAGTTGGACAGTGTTCTTTTATTCATAAGGTTTCATTTACTATTTCATTACTCTTTTTCCGTTTTTTTAGTAAATCAACAGGTCTGCCTTTCTAGTTGATCTCAATCAGGACACTCAATTGAAACCTGAACATGATGAGTAGTTATACTGCTGGTTTTCGTACTGAAGGCATAACTTCAGATCATAGCAACATGAAAGTCATTATAAGATGACAAAGTGACAGACTTGTGAGGGCTATAATGTAAGAAAATACTTTATCTATAGTATCATTTATTTTGTTTCATTTATCAGCAGCTATTATTTCAACTCCTGTAGAGCATCAAACTTGGTAAATATCTTGCCCATCTTTTTTACATCTTTGGTGTTTAAAATTAAATTGTATCCTATAATAATGAGATTGTGCCAGATTTTTGAATCATACCGACTCTCTCATATCTGTGTTGCTAAATGTCTATATACCTTTTGATAACCTGTAATCAATGTCTCTTAGTCTGCTTTTTATGATGTGTGGCACTTGAGGTTGAATGATTTTTATTTAAGATGTGTGAGCAACACCAAGCAAGTTACACAGGATGTAATAACTTATTCTGATAACATGTTTACATAAATCCAATTAAAAATATATTTCATTGTCACAGAGAACATGCAAAACATGTATCAATTCCACAACATCTACATGTACAATTCAGTGACATCCGATTCTTCAAATTCTGCAACCATTGTCACCTTCTTTTTCTGTGTCATTCCTCCCCTATTAACATACACAGACTGCCCCCTAATGTTTCTCTTTAATCTTTTGAGTTACTGTTGTCACTTTGATCACATATTCTTCAAAGAGCATAATGCTGAAGCAGACATTTTTTGCTAGTTAAATAAGACTATTGTTTGGTCTTACGTGGCACTGTGGGCTAATATGTCAGACTGCAAAGTCGTTTGAACTGCTCCTTGGAAACCCTATACAGGGGTCGCTATGGGTCGGAATCGACTTGACGGCACTTAACAACAACAACAAATTGTTTGGTCTTAGGAACAAATTTCAGGGGATAATTTTGGTTTAAAGTTTAAAGATTATCTCAGGACACTAGTGTCAGCGGTTCATACAGTTTCCATGGTTACAGAAAGTATAGTTGCCAAGATCATTTGAAATTCTGTTCTGCATTTTGCCCCTTTTGATTAGGATTCTTCTATGGAATCTTTGATCAAAATGTTCAGCAATCTAGCCTGACAGCATTCAGCTCTTCTGGTCTCATACCAATCAGGGCAGTCATTCATGGAGACAATTAGTCACCCATTTCCTATACTCCTTTCATATCTTCATTTGATTTCATATCCTCCTGACTTTCTTTCCTCCTCTGTTTGTTGTTGTTGTTAAGTTTTATCAAGTCATTTCAGACTCATAGTGACACCATACAGGGTTTCTGAAGAGCACCTGGTGGGTTTGAACTGCTGACCTTGTGTATCCCAGTCAAGTGCTGATCTCCTACAGCACCACACCAGGAGTCCTTTCTTCTCATTAAGGGTCTCCCATGCCATTCTTCCTCTGTGGCTCCAGGCAAATAGACACCAATGATCATGTTTTGGATGACATTTTGTAACCTTTTAAGACTCCCTACACTATGCAATGAACTACAAATTTTGATTTTTTTTTCCCACTTGTCACATTTTCCTTTGCAATTAACACTTCCAGAAAAATAATAAGTTATTTGTTAATACTTAGATCTTCATATGTAAATATCTATGATCGATTTTGTCATTTTGTTGATGCAATTTGAGTCAGTTCTGATTCATGCAAACCCTATGTATAGCAAAATGAAACATTGCTTGATCCAATGTCCCATTGTTACAATCCTTCATTGAGAGATTTCTGTTTATCACAGACTCCTTACTTTACCAAACATGTCCTTCCTCTAGGGACTGGTCCTTTCTGAATACATGTACAAATGATGTGAGACAAAGTCTCACTATCCTGGCTTCTAAGGGCAACTGGTTCTACTTTTTCCAAGACAAGTTTGCTTGTTCTTCTAGAATTCCATGGTATACTCAATAATCTTCACCAACACCATAATACAAAGGCATCAATTCTTATTCAGCCTTCCTTATTTATTGTCTAGTTATCACATGAATATGAGACATGTTATCTGTGTTTTTTTCTTGTAATACTGTAATGATATCTTTAGAAGCAGATTTGTTCCATGCAATATATCATTTGTTTTCTTGACCGGTGCTTCCATTGTGAGTTGATTGTAAAGACAAATAAAATTAAATCATTGACAATTGTAATCTTTCCTCCAGTTATCATAATGTTGTTCACTGTTCTACTTGTGATGATTTTTATTGTCTTTATGATGGGTGTAGTCTATACAGAAGGTTGTATTCTTAATTTATTGACAAGTGAAGTTGTGTAATTTGCTTATTTCAGGTAGTTAATGAATCTGCTGTAGCCTTTCTACCATGAATGACCTGGTTGGTAATTGAAATACCTATGGCATCACTGAAACATGCAAGACACCACAATATGACAAACCGATCAATGAGTGGTGGTGATGTTATCATACTTACTGATTCTTCTCACAGCTTATATTAAAGTGTTCAGTTTATAAAATATATTTAAAGAAACATGATATAAACCTACTTTTAATTCAAAATTATTTGTATTTATGTATATCTTGCAATAAAAAAAATAAATGCCTGGATGTTAGCCTAGGGATGTATATTAAATATAATATACATTAGGTCCATGATACCAATATTTGCATGTGATGAGAAATATACTTAAAGTATTATCCTGAGAAAGGCTGGAGTAGTGCATCTGTAATACGGAGAATATTCAGAGAAATGATTGGGCAATGCATCTGTAATTCAGGGGTATGCTTAAATTAGATTAGTATAGTTCTACCTTGGTTTTCCTTACCCCTGTGCACTACAGAATGAAACACTGCACCATCCACACAATTCTTGTTATGTCTGAGTCCATATTTGCTGCCTCTGTGCCAATCCATCATTTTGGGGGCTCTTCCTCTGTTTCACTGACCTCCAACTTTACCAGCCATGATATCCTTCTCTAGAGACAAGTCCCTCCTGATAATAACCCTAAATATGAGAGGTGAAGTCTCAACAGCCTCACTTCTAAGGAGCATTCTGGCTGTAATTCTTCCAAGCAAATCGGCTTGTTCTTCTGGCCAATTTATCTTATCTTCTGATGTCAGCATTGATATCCCTACTTCCAAGTCCTCTTTTGAATCCAACTTGAATCTAGCAGTTTCTTGTCTGGGTATTGTTGCAACCATTTTTCAAATAGCTTCAGTAAAATTTTACTTTCCTGTGATATTAATGATATTGTTCAATGATTTCTACATTCCTGTGGGACACTCTATTTGGATTGGGCGTACATATGGGTCTCTTTCAATCATATGACCAACCGTCTAAATATTTTGGGATTGATGAGGGAACCCCTGTAATGCTACATCAAATTGTTGAAACATTTTGACTTGTAATCCATCAAACCCTAGAGTCTTGTTTTTCACTACTGCCTTCAGAGCATCTTAGACTAGCATATGCTGCATCTTGAAATGCTTGAGCACCAGCCAATTATTTTAGGTCTAGTGACTCTGTGTGTTCTATTCAAAATACTTTGATGCTTCTTGCATCATTCAATAATAGTTATCTTGAGAAATGCTGACCTTGGTTTATTCTTTTTGGTTTGCTAACTCCAGGTCTTTACACATTTTAATATAATGCTCTACTTTGACTTCTTGAGCTGCACTTTGAAATTTTCTGTTCAGCTCTTTTACTTCCTCATTTCTCCCTCATTTCTTCAACATCTTCTATCGGCTCAAAATCAAGTTTCAATGTCTCTTCTGGCATCCATTTTGTTATTTTTCCCTTCCCTGACTTTTTTAATGACCTATAAGGAGCTCTGGTAGTGTAGTGGTTATGAATCAGTCTGCTAACCTCAATGTTGGCAGTTCGAAACTACCAGTTGTTCCATGGGAGAAAGATGAGGGTTTCTGCTCCCATAAAGATTTATAGTCTCGGATATCCTGTGCAGGGTCACTATGAGTTGGAACCAACTGCATGGTACTTAACAACAACAACATCATAGCTTGAGGACTAAGGTATGCCTGACCCAAGCCATGGTATTTTCAATAACCTCATATGCATGGGAAAGCTGGCCAATGAATAAGGAAAACCATAGAAGAATTGAGGCTTTTGAGTTATGGTATTGGAGGAGAATATTGAAAGTACCATGGGCTGCCAAAAAAAACCCAACAGATCTGTGTTGGAAGAATTACAGCCAGAGTGCTCCTTGGAGGCCAGGACAGCTAAACTGCCCTACTTTGGACATACTATCAAGAGGGACCAGTCACTGGAGAAGGATATTATGTTTGGTAGGGTGGAGGGTCAGAGAAGAAGAGAAAGATACCAGCAAGACAGATTGGCAAAGTGACAGCATCAATGGGCTTAAGCATGGCAACAATTGTGAAGTTGGCCTAGGATCAGGCAGTGTTTCGTTCTCTTGTGCACAGAATTGTTATGAGTCGGTACCAACTGGATGGCACCTAACAACAATTGTTATCATTATATGTGATGCTCTTGATGTCTTCCTACAACACTTATGATCTTTCTGCTGGGTCTGAATCATGCATCTGGCTCATCATCCAAACTCTGGTTCTTTGTACTTGAACCAGTGGCCAGCTCTACAGTTTGTGATTCTAGTAGACATCAGCAGTCTGCCATCTTACCTGCCCAGTCAGACTGACTGCAATCTGATCTGCTAGTTTGTGAGTCTAAAGCCTGATTCATGGACTTGGTACTTGCCCACATTCCACAAGTATGTGAACCATTTCTTGGATATGTTGTTAAGTGCCATCAAGTCTGTTGTGACTCATACCAACACTGTGTCAGGTTTCTGAGGTTGTAAATCTTTGTGGAGCTGAAAACCCAACTGATGGGCTCAAGCAGATAACCTTGAGCTACTGTACTCCCTATCCTTGATATAAAGTTCTCTTTTTTATGCATCTGTAAGCTTCACTGATTTGGCTTCTCTAGAAAACCCAATCTAAGACATTTGGCTATAATACACAAAATATCACTAATGGGATAGGTTGTTGTACTTCTTATTCATACTAAAAATGAACAGATGATTAAATTAATCTATAATGTAGATTAACAAACTCTGGTAGCTTAGTAGTTACGAATCGGGCTGCTGACATCAGGGTCAGCAGTTCAAAACTACCAGCTGTTCCACAGGAGAAAGATGAGACTTTCTACTCCTGTAAAGATTTACAGCCTCGGAAACCCTGTACAGGGTCACTATGAGTCGGAACCAACTCCAGGACACACCATCACCATAATGTAGATGGATACAAGTTTTGTATTGGATTATTTAGTGTTCTTTTCTAACAATGTTGTGTTGTCAAGTGCCGTTGAGTCAATTCTGACCCATAGCAATCCTATATAGGGTTTCCAAGGAACAGTTGATGAGTTTGAACCTCCCATCTTGCAGTTCAAATAGCTTTGCAGTCTGGCACATTAACCCACACAATAACGTTTGCAGTATCCTGCCAAATTAGTTTTTCATGGTAGGTCTGGGTAAAAGAAAGTGGGGAAAGATGCTGATGGATTATATGATTCCATTGTGAATGTTTGTTAACAGGGCTAATTGTGACTCTTCAATTTTGCCATCCTGCTGAGTATAAAATGAGTCATCTCAGAGGGAAAAGAGGGATCTCACTACCGTCCTAGAGGAAGATCCAGGAGTGTAGCATGTCATTTGGGTCCTGAGATCCCTGTGCATTGAACCTCCTCATACTCAGGGATAGACAGCTGTGACACTGGTATAGTAACAGAGGAGTGGCAGAAGAGCATCAGCAGCAGAACATAGAACCAGAGCAGGAGACAATAAAACTGATTGCCTTTGGGAAGGAAGCTAATTAGGGGAATAAGATGCCTTAAGGCACTTAATTGTGAGAGCTAAGTTTGCTGATTCATGGAACTGGAGCTGAGTGTCTTTGGGCTGAGGTTTTGTAGTGAAGGAGAGTGGGATTTGGATAGTTATCATCAGTACTAAAACAATTTTATAACATTGCCTGAGCAGAGCAGAGACCATCCCAAGGGGCCTAGGGTCAGAGAGAGCCCTGAATGTGGGTATGGCAGAGAGGAATTGTCTTTACCCAAAACCTGTATCCTTAGGATTTTTTGTTCCTACATTGTGACCTGTAAACTTCTCTAATTAATCCCATATCTGTGAGTAGGGCTCAAGTCTATGTGGCAATTGAAATGAATTCTTGAACTCAGCTGACTAGAGCACAATGGCAGGGGCTGTTGGTGCATTTTTTGAGATATGATTACTATGGCAAACATTTTGAGGTTTCTGGATGAAGTTTAATATGTGACTACTTTATAATTTATCCATCTTCCAACATTTCTTCCACGTCTGATCCAGAAGAAAAGAAAGCAAATGTTTAGAGTGGAATTATTCAGAATGACAGTATCAGTGGATGTTTTGTGCATGTTTAACTAGTGAAATACCCTGTGAAACTGGATGAATCCACCAAAACAATTTGACAAAGAGAAATGATTCACAGAATTCTTTTGGTCTGATTCCATTGATTTAAAATTCATACAAAGGAAAGACTACAGAATGCACTCTCAAGGAAGACTATGTTTTCATAGTGGTTTTATATAATACAGTATCAATCTACTAAGCTGAAACCATACTTCCATTTCCCACGTTCTCCTTCTATATGTGTTTCTTGGTTTGGGTGAGTAGTAAGATAATTTTCATGAAATTTTAACATGCAGAAAGAACCATTAACTCTGAAAGGCATCCAACCCCATCCCTCCCAAAAAACAAGAAACAAACTGAAAACCATTTGCCAGAAAGTCAGTAATTACGCAGTGACCCTGTAGAATCTCCTGTGGAGAGATGTGTGGGTTAGAACCACGGACCTTTAAATTAGCAGCAGTACGGGAGAAATACAAAACGCTGACAGGGTGGTCTTTCTTTCCCAAGTGTCAGCTCTACTATAAACCAGCAAGCCCAGACGTACTGTAAATACATAGCTGCAATCTCACAAAGGCGATATCCTGAAAAGCAATAACCTTCCATAGTACTGCATTAGGCCCAAATGTGCTTCCTCTTTAGCAGTTGGACACCCCTAGTTTCCACCCATCTCTGACTTGTATATAATATGTAGGAGGGTTAGTGATTTTCTCTGACATTTTTTGGACATTTTTTCCCCTTTCTCCCAGTCACAATTTGTTGTTGTTGTTAGGTGCCATTGAGTCTGTACCGACTCATAGCGACCCTATGCACAGCAGAATGAAACACTGTCACAATTTAGTAAGGTCTAATTCCATCAGCACTGGACTGCAAACCACAGAGCAAGTTCAAACCCACCTGCTGCTCCTCAGAAACCCTGTACAGGGTCACTCTGAGTCAGAATTGACTCGGGACACTAAACAACAATCCCTACAATAAATTTCATAAACCACAATAATCATAGTGGTTTTCCTCCCCTGACTGAAACCTTGCTGATACATACATTAACCATACTATTTTTACAAACATTTCCCTGTATTTTAACTGCGAGAACATTAATGATTTTCACATGTCCCAAACGCAACTCTCAGTTCTTTTCCTCACCTTACTCAACTGAGCAGAACTTGTCAAGTAGAAATTTTGGGATTCCTGAAATATTCCTCTGTAAAAAACAATAGAGCATAATTAGCATGCTAGGAACAATGGTGGTGGTGGTTTTGTGCTGTGGAGTTGGAATCTACTCATAGCGACCCTGTACAGGGTTTCCGAGGCTGTAAATCTTTACGGGAGCAGAAAGCCTCATCTTTCTCCGGCAGAACAGCTGGTAGTTTCGAACTGCTGATCTTAAGGTTTGCAGCCCAATTCGCCACCACTACACTACCAGAGCTACCACTAGGAAAGGAGGGAGGAAAGGCTCATAGAAGACTTGGGCCATAGCGTTAGTCATTTGTTTCTTGACATGGAGCATAATATTTTCTTATTATTGTTTTATTATTGATTTTAAAGTATACGAATATTTGTATATGTAATTTTTAATGTTGCTTTTCAGAATATACTGCTCATTATATTGGCAAGGAAATTTCCTTTTGCTTAAAAGCTAGGAAAAATGTCTTGAAATGATCCAATGTGATAGCAATTTACATAAGAAACAACAATGAAAAGCATGCATAAATAACCATGATGAAGGTTGAAACTTCTGTTCATTTATGGCTCTGAATATCGCTTTAATCTGCCTCTCCTCTAAACAATATGTAGAATCGAAATAAATGCCTTTGAGAAAGACTGCAATTTATCTAACTAATGACTGTTTGCTAGCCTGCTGCAATAAAGCTGAGTGGATTATGAGAACAGAAATTGATCAACTCTCTGTTCTGGAAACTAGAAGTTCAAATTAGGGATTAACAAAGTTGATACAGTCTAAGTAAGTGTACTGAGAGAAAGAACATTTCAATGCTTTTCTCTTAGTTCATAATAGCTCTAAGAAATCCTTGGCATTCTTTGATTTGCAGTTGCACCCTGATATATAGTGTCTTCCCCGGGGTCTAGCTGATGTTTTTGTCTTTTCTTAGGACCAACACACTCTGACATAATTTCATGTTAACCTGACCAGTAATAACACAATGACTCTATTTCAAAATAATGTTACAATCATAGATATAGGAACTAGGACTTCAACATAACTTTTTGGTAGTTGTGGATGGTGGTTATGTGCTGTGAAGTTGGTTCTGACTCACGGAAATCTTGAACCCTGTTTCTGAGGCTGTAAATCTTTATGGGAGCAGAAAACGTCATCTTTTTCCTGTAACAGCTGCTAGTTTTGGACTGCTGACCTTGAGTTTAGCAGCCGAACTAGTAAACACCATGCTTTTGGGAAATACAATGTAATGCATAACAACTGTATAAACCCAATATGAACCAAAGAGATGCCTTTATCAGAATGCCTTTATTAAAAAAAAAAATTATCAGAGGCCAAAAATCTGTAGCTCACATAAAATTTTGTTGAAGACTAGAAAGCTGGGCATATATGAAAGCTTTCTTATCATTTGATTAATGCACAGCCATTTGAACAAGGAGTGATGAATTCACTTCACATGTAAGTAAAGGAAGAAATGCTTTCAATGTGTTAATTTCTATTTACTCTGACATTTGCTTTGTCTAAATAAGTTCTGTTTCCAAGTGATCAGGTTTTGAGAGTTAAGATAAATTGCCTTGTATAATGGTTTCTTTATTGAACTACAAATTAAAGCTGACAATTAAATTAATTATCTTGCCAAAAGGTAAAACTGGCAACTGTCCCAATACATTTACTCAAGGGTTACTTCTGCAGGATTAGAGGGCAAGTAATAGTGCTGTTAGCATTCCCTCAAGCATATGGATTTAAGTGAAAGATGTTGTAGCAATTTTCATTCGGCTTGTAAAGAGAATTGAAACCATTCTCCAACTCATCCAAATATATGGATACTTTAGGAAATGATATGCAAATTCACTTTTCATTCTTAAATATACCATTTTAAATGGCAGGTCTTTTGTACAAGTTTTTCAGCATCTCCATTCAATTAATTGTTTCATTTTTCAGGCATCCAAATCTGTGATCTCATAGCTATATGCTATTTTGTATACCACATGCTAATAAAACGGAATTTTAACTATCAAAATCTTAGTAATTTTCGTATTTCCAAATCCAACTGTCAGTTCTTTTCCTCATCATACTCAACTGAGCAGAATTTGTAAAGTAAATGCGTCGGGTTTCCTGAAATTTTGTTATGTGGTTTCTAAGATATATTTCTCTCTCAATTTTGTATCTCCAGTAAGTGACAATAACTTTAGGATGACTACTTTGGATTTCTATCACTAAACTGTGATTTCATGAAGTCAATTGTATTCTGAACACTTCTAAACTTATAACTCCTCTCCTGGCTTTTCTCTGAAATTTATATTCATATATTCAACTACTGACTCAATGTGTCTACATGGTTGGTTGTATCATAGTTTTTAAAAACATAACTTATGATAAATAGGACTTAGTATTCTGCTTTTCCCACATACAAATTTTGTTCTTTCCCATAAACATGCTTCTCACTAGTCATTTCTTTATCAGTAAAATGAATTTTTAGTTTTCTTTTGCTTAGGCCTTATCCCTTCCACTTACCCATTACTCTGTTTATCTATTAACAACTGCTGTTGGTTCTACCTTCCCGAACATGCGGATGCTGACGATCCTGAGCTACCTTTACCGTTTCCTTCCAAACATTCATATTTTATTTCATACAAAGTAGTTAAAATGATCCTGTAAAATGATAAGCTTATGCCACTCTTCCCTGAAAATCTGTTTTCATTCAAATTAAATGGCAAAGTTCTTACAATAGTTTACAAGAACAGCCTGACAATCACTGATGATTTGTAGTGCCCCTCCTCTCTTTACACACACATTCAAATGGGATATGTGATGGATACATATACATACACACACACACACACACACACACACACACACACACACATATGAAGAAACATTCACTATCACTAGCCGTCAGAGAGATGCAAATCAAAACAACAATGAGATATCATCTCACACCAACAATAACAGCACAGATAACAATAAATGTAGAGGACAATAAATGCTGGCGGGGATGTGACAAGACTGGGACACTCCTGCATAGTGCATTACTTCCATTCAATCACTAATATAGTCACAAATATATTTCAAAGGAAGTTGTGTCCTAGATGGTTAATACACACATATACATATAGATACATATATATGTATGAGAGGGCTTCAAAAATTTGTGGAAAACGTGAATGAAAATATAATGGAATTTAATTAAGTTGTTGTGATTAAGTGCCGTTGAGTAGGTTCTGACTCTTAGTTCTGCTTAAAAGAGTATCTGAGGAGCAGCTGGTGGGTTTGAAGCATAGACCTTGTATTTAATATGATAAATTGCTTGAAAGGTTTTCTGTCTGGTGGAGATATGTATTTCAAAGTAAATCTTAGCTAATCAGTATGAGAAAGGTCAGGAGTGCAATAAACAGCCAAACATAAATATTGAGCTATTCTTATTTCACTGAAAATGGTAGATTGAACTTTATCAGTTATTATTTTTATTAATTCTTCACACATTATTTTCTGCATATAAAAGGGGTTGCCTTTCCTGTGTTACCATATTTTGAGATGGAACCTGCTAAAAAGACATCAAAGTGAGCAGCAAGTTCAATGTGTTGTTTGGTGCCATCAAGTCCATTCTGATTTATTACTACACTGTTCACCAATTGAAACATTAGCTGGTTCTGCACCATCCTCACAGTCTTTGTTGGAACCATTGTTTCTGCCATTGTATCAGTTTGTCTTGTGGAGGTCTTCCTCTTCTTTGCTGATCCTCCAATTTTTCAAGCATAATGTCCTTCCCCAGGGACTGGCCCCTCCTTACAATATACCGAAAAAAATCTCACCATCTTTGTTTCTAAGAAGTACTCTGGCTGGATTTCTTCCAAGCAAGTTTTGTTTATTCTTCTAGCAGTCCATAATACTCATAATAGTCTTTACCAATATCATAGTTTAAATGCCTTAGACACTAATAAATGAAGACCAGAAAGTTGTGGGGTAGCATCAAGAATATCATCCATAAAGAACGAAAAAGATAGTTAAAATGACAGGAAAAAACAACAACAAATGAAGTGGATGTTAGAAGAGACTTGGAAACTTGCTCTTGAGTGTAGACAAGCATAAGTGGCCAGAAGCAGTGATTAAGTCATACAGCTGAACAGAAAGTTTCAAAGGGAATCTCAAGAAGACAAAATCAAATATAAGAAAATGTGCAAAGACTTGGAGTTAGAAAACCAAAAGGACAGAACATGCTCAGCAATTCTCAAGCTAAAAGAATTGATGAAAACATTCAGGCCTGGGGTTGTAATATTGAAGGATTCTTTGGGCACAATATTGAATGACATTGGAAAAATGAAAAGAAACAAAGGAATGCACGGTCATTGTACCAAACACAATTGGTCAACGGTCAGTCATTTCAAGAGGTACTATATGATCAAGGAGCTCCGGTAGCATAGTGGTTATGAATCGGGCTGTGAACCACAAGGCCAGCAGTTCAAAACTACCAACTGCTCCGTGGGAGATAGATGAGGCTTTCTGCTCCCATAAAGATTTATAGACCCTGTTCAGGGTCTCTATGGGTCTTAAAAACAACAACATATTATCAAGAAACAAGTTCAATGATCCCCCACAAAGTTCCATTGTGTGGGAGCCCAAACACTTCATTTCCAGTTGAAAAGGTAGGCCACCATCTCATAATGACAGCAACAACACATAACAAAATAGTTTGCAAGTCCTGATGGTCTTCATTAATTTACGTTTATAGTTAATTAGTTAAGCTGTATATTTGGTTTATATATGACAACAAAAATCACTGTGAATTATATTGTCTTAATGGAGTCCTGGTGTGGTGCTGTGGGTTAATGCATCAGACTGCAAAGTTTTTTGAACTGCATGGTTGGTGGTTCAAGCTCACTAGCTGCTCCTTGGAAACCATCTACAGGGTCGCTATGGGTCAGAATTGACTCGATGGCACTTAACAACAACAATGCTTATTAATCATAATCAAGTGTGCCACTCTCTCAATATATCTGAAGTAAATTTCAAATTAATTGATTTAGGACTGAATTGTTTGCATACAAAACAATATGCACAGCTATGAACACTGAATGGTTTAAAATTTAAAAAGGTGTGTGACAAAGTTGTATTCTTTCAACATACTTATTCAACCTGTATGCTGAGCAAATAATCCAAGAAGCTGGGTTCTATGAAGAAAAACATGGCATCAGGATTGGAGGAAGACTCATTAACAACCTGCGATATGCAAATGGTACAACCTTGCTTGCTGAAAGTGAAGAGGACTTAAAAAGGTTTATTTACCGATGAAGATCAAAGAGCACAGCCTTCGGTATGGATTACATCTCAATGTCAAGGAAACAAAAATCCTCACCACTGGACCAATAAACAACACTCTTATCAACAGAGAAAAGATTGAAATCATCAAGGACTTCATTTTTCTTGGATCAACTATCAACACTCACAGAAGCAGCAGTCAAGAAATCAAACAAATGACGTATTGCATTAGGCAAATCTGCTGCACAAGACCTTTTTAAAGTATTGAAGAGCAAAGATGTCAGATTGAGGACCAAGGTGCGCCTGACCCAAGCTATGGTATTTTCAGTAACCTCATATGCATGTGAAAGCTGGACAGTGAATAAGGAAGAGCATAGAAAAATTGACGCTTTTGAGCTATGGTGTTGGAGGAGAATATTGAAAGTGCCATGGGCTGCCAAAAGAACCAATACGTTGATTCTGGAAGAAGTGCAGCCAGAGTGCTCCTTGGAGGCCATGATGGCCAAACTTCATCTCTCATCCTTTGGACATATTGTTAGGAGGGACCAGTCACTGGAGAAGGATATCATGTTTGGTAAGGTGGAGGGTCAGAGAAAAAGAGGAAGACCCCCAACAAGGAGAACTGGCCAAGTGGCAGCATCGATGGACTCAAGTGTGGCAACAGTAGTGAGGTTGGCCCAGGATTGGGCAGTGCTTTGTTCTGCTGTGCATAAAGTTGCAATGGGTCAGTACTGACTTGATGGCACCTAACAACAACAACAATTGATGGAGAATCTAGAAGCCATTCTGTCTTATATTTCCACCCAAGAAATATACTGTTTTCAGAACCTTGATTGACTTGTACCCCAAATTTTTCAACACAAATTTTCAAATGACCCACTGCAATGTTAACAATCACTTTGTCCTCTTTGGATCCAATAGTTTGCATCATTAGAAGAAAAATTATTCCACAGAGTAGATCCATATTTCTATCATTTATGAGGTATGCAGATGCAACAACTTTAGATTTTATAAGAGTTTCACTTTCTACATCATTCTTTTTATTATAATTATTACTATAGCAAGGAATGGATGCAGAATTTGGAACAAATTTGATTATATTCATGTTGTTATTAGTAATTTAGCACTAGAGATTCTAGTACAACAATTTGCTCCCTTTCAACTCAAATGCCCAATGAACTCAAATGTTCTCTTCCAAGTCATTATATTTTAAAAAGGAAGTTAATTTTGGAATTCTGTAATAAATTTATAAATCCTTTTCTTTTATCTCCGGTGACTGGTTTTTTTGTGCTCCACATGCTAATTTAACTTGGATATAAAATTGTGACAATTTTTAAACTTGTTCTTCCTTTAGCAAGTAAAATTGAATAATAGAAAATGAAAAAATTTGAAAAGCAAGTAAAATTTATGAAGTAAAATTTTATATTTATGTCAACACAGAGTTTGTATGTTAACACAATAGCTTACATTTGAAAATTGTTTTTGTTGTTGTTAGGTAGTGGTCCATTTGGTACCAACTCATAGCGACCTTATGCACAACAAAACAAAACACTGCCCAGGGCATCACCAACCTCATAACTGTGACCACAGTTGAGTTCATTGCTCTTGCCACTTGCAAATCTATCTCTTTGGGAGTCTTCCTCTTTTTCCTTTGACCCTCCACTTTACCAAACATGATATACTTCTCCAGGGACTGATCCC
>NW_006408519.1:17993509-17995350 GCF_000296735.1 Chrysochloris asiatica | reverse complement strand
TGGTTCGATCCCAACAGATAGCCTCTCTGCAAGAGAAAGAGGAGGATTTCTTCTCCTTCAATATGTATGCTGAACAAATAATCATGACAATAGAACAAGATATCTACATAAGCTGACTTTCAAGAACAAGCAATTTATTGGCAAACTAAAATAAGTTCTCAAAGTAGAGAAAGGGACTGTCTCTGCAGAGAGGAGAAGATCAATGTGAGGGGTCTTATATCTGCATTTTCAATATATCTGCTCTAAAATATGGTAATAAGGGATAAATCCATTTAATTCCTAATAAAGGGGGGGAGTTTTCTTGGAAATGATGTGCCACCCCTTCCAGTAATTATTTGGTCCTCACTAGATCTGTTATGCCTCAAGGGGTGTGTGATTTAGTATGCTAATAAAGCAAAAGTGTCTTAAAGGTCATTTTTCTTTCAAATGTGTGTGGCCGGGTTTAGGTAAAGTCCCTGTTGTTGTTGTTGTTATGTGCCATGGTTTTCTTCCTTTGTGGTTAGTTGCAGTAACTTTGTTTGGTGGTTGGCCTTGAAGTTTCTTTTCCTTTGTGGCTGATTACGCTGGTACTGTTTTTCTCTACTATGGTCCCAGTCCTGGTTCCTTTCTCTTTGCCTCTAGACTGTCCTTATCACTGCCTCTTTCTGACATGGTTGAGGAGAAAGAACTGAATGTAAGGTCAAACCCCGTTGGTCTGAAATGAAAAGGAAAATATAGCTGTTATCATATACAAATTTAAAACGACTTGGTGGAGTTGGTTCTGACTCAAGAGATATTGCATAGGGTTTCTCAGGCTGTATTTATCGTCTTCAAAGCCTCATCTTCTGAGCTGGTAGTTTCGAACTGCTGACCTGGAGGTTAGCAGCCTGACTCAACTAATACGCTAGCACGGTCTCCTTACAATGTCTTAGCATACCATGGATTAACTATTTACCAAAAATTTTTACATTAACTCTTATGATATAATATTTCCTGCTAAAACAAGATAAAGAATATACCCTTAGTTATACATAAGTAAATGCAGAGCCTTAACCAAGATCAAAATGGTAATTCTTGGCAAAAATTAACTAGCTCCTAGTCAAATACTCTTTTAATTGTACTATGCTATTATCCACTGTAGGATAAGCACTGGACCACAAGTTCATTAGAACTGCAATGTCATAGGTTCAAACTTGAAAGTCATTCCTCAGAAACCTCATACAGGGTCACTATGAGTTGGAACCAATTCATCGGCACTTAACAACAACATTTCGTTGCTATTACAAACAACATGTGTTTGTACTCCTGGTTGAAAAATTACAAGGTAGAGGAAATATTATGAAAAAAATGTAAAAAAACAAAACAAAACAAAAAAACCCCACATAAAATCTTAGCATTATCACTCTGGAAAAACATGGTTTATGCTTCCCTTCTAAGTGATCTTTCTAATATATGTGTTTTCTAAGAATTGATGTATTCCAAGCATAAAGTTTGATCTTATTATAATTACCACAATATTCTTCATCACATTATTAATTTTAATTTTTTATTTATTTTATTTTTTTAAGGTTTTTTTAGTGGATTGAGTGAAAGTTTACAAGGCATATCATCAGTTTCACATTCAACAAATCATATACCCTGTTTCATTACATTGATTATAATCCCCTCCATGTACCATCAGTTAACAGTATTTTTCTCTATCCACTTTAGCTTTTTAAAATACACACAAACAAAAAAAACCATTCAGGCATATATAATAATTTACATCTCCAAAGTGCACATTCTGCAAGTCTGCTCCTGGCCACCAGCTCTTAGTCCTTCTCTTCTTAGTCCATGAATCTAGAGTCCTCAGCCACTCCCCC
>NW_006408519.1:17989185-17990569 GCF_000296735.1 Chrysochloris asiatica | reverse complement strand
GATCCGCCATCTTGTTTGTTCCTTCATCATTAATTTTAAATAAGTATAGTTTATGACACTGACACAAAATTCTGTACTACATGTCAAACTTTACTTAAAATCTTTATCAGTGGATGTTAGTGTCATTTTTAAACTTTTAATCTTATATTTCCAGCATAATATTGCCTTATTGACAATCTGTTCTTTTTATTTCACTTAAAGTACGTTCAAACATTTTAATGTAATATTATGTGATATTATTTTATCACATAGTTTGTCATATATTTCATTTAACCACATATTTTATCCTGTCTAAAATATGTATTGTTAATTTTAAGGTATAAATTTATTTTCCTTAAATTTTGTATATATTTATTTTTCATCTCTCTATTTATTTTATATTCCTAAGTCATTCTATATTGAAGGAACTGTGTCTAAGCACACACACACAAGTAGGAAATGAGGTAACAATGGAGGGAAAGGAAGGAAAATATCACTGAGAAAATTTGTCAGAAGGAGGCCTCCTAGAAAGTTCTATAGAAGTCAACTATATCTTTAGATTTAAAACAACTTTTCCTGCTTAATTTCAAGCATGAAATGTCAGGCTCATGCCTATCTTGTCAAGGGAGTGGCAGCCACTTTTTCAACCATAAGAAAGGGAATATGACATGAATTTTGCTGATATTTGGCTACATCAAATGTTCCAACTGCAAAATAAACATGGATTCTAACCAGCTAACATTGAGTCAATTCAGACTCATGGCAACCCATGTGTGTCAGAAAGGAATGCTTTTCCATAGTGTATGCAATGGGTAAATTTTCAAAAACAGATTGCAGTTCTTTCTTCAGCGGTACCGCTGTGTGACACCACCAACACTTAGGTTAGCAGAGATCACATAAAAAATTGGCACCACCTAGAGATATCACTTGAATTTTATTATTGTAGAGCATCGAGTAGATTCAGATGTATAATGACCCTACAGTGCAGACCGAACTGACCCAGTTTCCCTGGAACCAGATCCTGAATAGCAAAGTAAAGCAATCCTTGGGGCCTAAGAAATTGTTGGGCATTGGCCTAGAGGAGAAAATGGCAAGAGCATTTTGGCCCTTGATTTTGTGAGTTCTATGTGTGGTGCTGTGGGTTAGTGTGCTAGACTGCAAAGCTGTTTGAACTGAAAGTCGGCAGTTCAAGCTCACCAGCTGCTCCTTGGAAACCCTATACAGGGTAGCTATGTGTCAAAACCGACTCAATAGCACTTAACAGCAATAACATATCCCTATAGGATTTTCCACTTAAACCAAACGGCCACCACTCCTCTGTCAGTTTGTCGTACTGTGGTGGCTGTGAGTTGCTGTGATTCTGAAAGCTATGCCATCAGTGTTTTACATACCAGAAGGATCACCC
>NW_006408519.1:17972002-17973076 GCF_000296735.1 Chrysochloris asiatica | reverse complement strand
TACTACACAGCTACAGTGGTCAAAACAGCTTGACACTGGTACAATGAAAGATTCATAAATAATGGAACAGAATTGAGAATCCAGAAATTAACACATCTTCATACAGCCAATTGATTTTTGACAAAACACCTAAATATATCACATGGGGAGGTGATAGTCTCTTAAACAGATGGTGCTGGCAGAACTGGAAAATGATATGCAAAAGATTGAAACAAGACCTTCACCTCTCACACCTTATACAAAAACCAATTCAACATGGATTAAGGACCTAAATGTGAACCCCAGAATTATGAAGGCCATCGATGAAAAAATCAGGACAAATGTGAGGGCACTAATTCAGGGAATACACAGACTACAAAACATTTTGAAAACCACACAAACAAAAGTAGACTAAATAGATGAGTGGGACATACTAAAAATTAAAAACTTATGTGCATCAAAGGACTTCACCAGAAGAGTAAAAGGGGAACCCACAGAATGGGAAAAAATCTTTTGCAATGACACATCAGACAAGGGACTCATGTCTAAAATATATAGGAAACTACAGCACCTCTGCAAGAAAAAGACAAATAACCCAATTAAAAAGTGGGCACAGGACATCAACAGACACTTCACCAAGGAAGAGATGTGGGCAGCAAACAAACATATGAAGAAATGTTCATTATTAGCCATCAGAGAGATGCAAATCAAAACAACAATGAAATTTCACCTCACACCAACAATAATAGCAAAAATCAAAAATGTAGAGGACAATAAATGCTGGTGGTGATGTGGTGAGACTGGGACACTTCTGCATTGCTGGTGGGACTGCAAAATGGTCCAACCTCTCTGGAAAGCAATATGGCGCATCCTCAGAAAGTTTAGAATAGAAATACCTTATGATCCAGCAATTCCTCTAGTTGGTATTTACCCACAAGAAAATCGAGCCACAACAGGAGAAAATATATGCACACCAATGTTCATAGCAGCACTATTTACAATAGCAAAAAGATGGAGGCAGTCAAAGTGCCCATCAACTGAAGAATGGATAAACAAACTATGGTACATACACAGAATGGAATACTATGCTACCTT
>NW_006408519.1:17934499-17970067 GCF_000296735.1 Chrysochloris asiatica | reverse complement strand
GGGGGGGATGTCCACTTGCTCTGGCTCCCCCTTTAGTCACCAGAATGGAGGTGTGCAAACAATGGAGGCGCCAATGACCAGATACCCAAAAAAAGAAAATCAAAACAAAGCAAAACTGACAAAGTATATTGTCCACCTTTGCTCCAAGTTCCCGTGGTGTTTTTCCGTGGTGTTTTGGCTCCCCCACTTGGTCTGGCCCTTTGGTTTCACCCAAAATGTCGGTTCCAGACCTCCAAGCCAGGCACATTCAAAAGTACGTGATTTCTTACTTTAGCTTCAAGTTCCGCTAGCTATAAGCCTTCAAAATTTTAAGATACTCCTATCTCTGTGGTTCCGCGTTTTGGAGCTCTGTCCTGGATCTGCTCTGCCTGGTATTCTGTGGTATTGCTGTCGGCAAACTTCACTGCACCTCCACCCTTGCCACATCAAGCCCCCGCTTCAATTCTTCCTGACTTTTGGTAAGTTAGGTTGTGTCATCTATATATTGCAGGTTGTGAATGAGTCTTCCTCTAAACCTGATGCCATGTATTTCTTCATGCAGACCAGCTGCTTGGATTATTTGCTCAGCACATAAATTGAATATTATGAAAGGATACAACCCTGACACACCTTTTCTGATTTTAAAATCTAAAGCACCAGTACCCCCTTGTTTTTTTTTTCAAACATCTGCCTCTAAGTCTATATACAGGTTCTGCATGGTCACAATGAAGACTTCTAAAATTCCTATGCTTCATGCTGTTACCATAGTTTGTCATGATCCATAGAGTCAAATGCCTTTGTATAGTCGATAAAGCACAAGTAAATATCTTCCTGGTACTCTTTGCTGTCAATGCTGACCCTAATAGTACCCCGTGTTCAGTGTCCTCTTCTGAATGCAGCTTGAATTTCTGGCAGTTCACGCAATGCTGCAACCATTTTTTAATTATATTCAGGAAAACACTACTTATGTGTGATATTAATATATTATTCAATAATTTTCACGTTGTAGGGTTATCTTTCTTTTGAATGGGCACAAATACGGATCTCTTCTAGTTCTTTGGTCAGCTAGCCATCTTCTAAATTTCTTGGCATAAACTAGTGACCACCTCCAGTGCTGCATAAGTTTGTTGAAACATTTCAGTTTGCTTTGTATCAGTTCCTGAAGTCTTATTTTTCACTAATGCCTTCAGTGCATCTTGGACTTATTTCGTAAATGTCATCAGTTCTTAATCTTATGTCACTTCCTGAAATGGTTGAACGTAGCTAATTATTTTTGGTATAGTGACTCTCTGTACTCCCTCTATCTTCTTTAGATGCTTCCTGCATTGTTCAATATTATTCAATATTTAGGCTATATAACCCTTCAATAAGGAGCTCTGGTAGCTCAGTGGTTACGAATCGGGCTGCTAACCTCAGGGTCAGCAGTTCGAAACTACCAGCGGTTCTGAGGGAGAAAGATGAGGCGTTCTGCTCCCGTAAAGATTTACAGCCTCGGAAACCCTGTGCAGGGTCACTATGAGTCGGAACCGACTCCATGGTACTTAACAACAACAACAACATAACCCCTTCAATATCACAACCCCAAGACTTGAATTTTTTCCTTCAATTCTTTCAGCTTGAGAAATGTTGAGTGTGTTATTCCCTTCTGTTTTTCTAACTCCATGGCTTTGCACATTTCATTGTAGTATTTTGTCGTAGCAGGCTGTCCTTTTACTTCATCATTTCTTTCATTTTGTTTCAATTGACATAACTTTGCAGGGTCGTCCTAGCTCAGGAGTTGCTTTTGGGAGAATGTGAGGCCATTGTTTTGACTGCATTGCTGCTGGTCTTGCCCCTTGATTTACTTGTCCTCTCTTATAAGCGTGTTTACCAAGTGCACTCTTTAACAAACTTCTTGTTCTAAACTGGCTTTTCTGAGGATTTTATCTGTGACAATTACTAGTTCTTAACTATTAAATATCATAGATAAATACCTTCCTACTTAAAAAGGAAGGAATTCTGTCTGATACCCTAGTGGGTTATGAATTGGGTTAGTAATCTCAAGGTCAGCAATTGACATCTACCAGCTGCTCTGGGGCAAAAGATGAGGCTTTCTGCTCCCATAAAGATTGTTGGTGTTTTTGTTACATGTTGTTCAGTTGGTTCCAACTCATAGTGAGGCTGTATAGGGTTTTTGAGAAGCCATTAGTGAGTTTGATCTGCTTACCTTGCTGTTCACTGACCTTGCAGTCAAGTGCTTATCCTCCAGTGCCACACCAGGACTCGGGCCTGGGAAATCCTACGCTGGGTTGCTATGAGTCAGAACCAACTCCACGATGTACAACCACCACCACTTACATAGGTGTTCTGGTGTAGTGCTGTAGGATACATACACCAGCCACTCCTTGCAAACCTTATATAGGGTCGCTGAAAGTCTGAACAGACCCCATAGCACTTAACAATAAATTACATAGCAAATCTTTGAAGACAACACTTGTGTTTTATAATTGTTTTCAAATTATCTAAGCTATATTGTCATATGCAAAAGAAAAAAAAAAATCCACTCTAAATATGTTTTGTGCTTAATGTGACTATTCCAATGTACTCATCTGTATACAGGATCCTGTGAGTCTGAACCCACTTGAAGGCACTTAACAAGCAAAGCAACATATGACTTTCTACTCTTCACATTTAACTGCTACTTCTTGTTGCTGTGGGCCAGGTGTTGGGTTGCTAATTGAAAGGCCAGTGGTTCAAATACACCAGCTCCTCCATGGGAAAAAGATGAGGCTGTCTGCTAGCATAAAGATTTCCAGTCTCAGGAACTCTTTGTATCATAGTTTTGAATTCGAATAGACTCAATGGGAATAGAGCTACTAAATGTGTCATCTTAATCAATCATCTCAACTGCATTATATACTCCTGAAAATAACTATATTTAAAACAATTTGACTCTTGCTTTCAAATTACATTTTTAAACAATGAATAAAGAACAAATAATAAATATTTGGCATCTATAGAATTGATCTATACCTTTGGTAGTAGAGGATTCTGAAATTTTGAAGGACTTAGACTGGACCCTGCCCATAAGCAGTGAGAATAAAGGCCCAGCAATCAGTTTCCAAATGGCCATGACCATGAACACCTAATGGAACAGTTCTACTCCAAAACATGTGTTGGAATTGACTCCATTGCAACTGTTTTTTGTTTTGTTTTGGATTTTTATTTACTTTTTAAATTTTGGTTTGGGGGTAGTCAAGATTGTAGAAACCACAGGGACAACATGTTTACGTTCCCATTTTGGCCGTTGTTGTTGTTTTTAAGTGTAATTGAGTAAGTTCTGACTAATAATAACCCTGTATAGGGTTTCCAGCTGTTTTGCAGGAGAAAGAGGAGGCTTTCTGCTCCTGTAAAGATTTATAGCCTCAGAAACCTTGTACAGGGTGGCTATAAGTCAGAACTGACTCTACGGCACACAGCCACCACCACCACAGGGTTTCCAAGGAGAAGCTGATGGATTTAAACGCTAACCTTGTGTTTCGTCATCCAGTGCCTATCCTACAGTGCCACACCAGGACTAAGTATCCATAATTGCACTCATGCTGAAAATGTATCTCCAGTATTTATATTAGAGAAAGTTGGGACTGACAGATTCAGTAGTTCAATATCTTTGGTGTCTAAGCCCTTGTTTTCTTGTCATTTGGTTTCCCTCATGCCCTGAAAAGAATAGGCAGGATAAGAAGCAAAAAGAAGGAAGCAGAGGTGAGAAATAAGGAAAATCAAATCTTGTGCTTCATTAACCCAGTTTTCTTAATATTCATTAGGGATACTATGGATAAGAAATTAGGGCATTTAAATAAAAATCTCTTCAAGCATTGGCATTCTCCTGATTGGTTTTAATGATGTTCTTTGAATCAACTTTGTTTCTTAAATTTAAGATAAGATTCAGCATTACCAGTTGCTTGCCATTTATCAGTATAATTTCTATTAAAAAAGACCAAGGGAGTAAAAATCAGATAATATATCTCAAGTAATCAGAGAAACTTGAAAGTTGACATTTATATTCTTTGTAATTTTGGTCAATAACTTTTAGTTTTGATTCAATGGCAGTATCTCATCCATAGTTGCTTTTCAATATTCTGAAAGACAGGAACTGTGTTCCCTTCCATCAAAGGAGTTGGAAAATGTTTGTGTGTATGTTTTCCCACAAAAATATATTTTGCAAAAAGAAAATAAATTAAATGTTGTAGTCTAGCTTATAACAAGGCATAAAAGACTAGTAATGTCAAGTAAAGTGAGTTCTTTCAACTGCCTCCACTAACAATTTCTAACGCAATGATTGCATTCAACTGAGATTGTTTCAAAATTGAAGCTCTCTGAATTAAATGACATGAAGCAGAGATAAGCAATAAAAGCTCAAAGACTTTTAAAAGTTATTGCTATTACAGTATTTGACTTGGATTGTCATATTGATTATGGCTGAATAATGAAACATACCCCAAAGCAATCACATGTGTTTTAGATGATGATTCTCCTTGTAAGCTTATTTACCCTTTCGTAAAGCAATTGCTTTAAGACTTTGTTTTGACCTTCCATAGTTTTAACCCTTTTATAATAATAATCCAGGAACTTACTGGTTATGTAAGCTAAACAAAGTGTTACTAACCACAGGATCTGCATTTCAAGTCCAGTAGCCACTTTATAGTAGAAAGTTGAGGTTTAAACACCCATAAATATTTCAACCCTTAGAAACCCTAACCACAGTACTAAGGGTGTAACCAGCATCACTGTAAATTGGAACCAACTTCATTGCACTTAACAAGAAAAACAATTACAAGTCTTGAATATGAAAACTTTACTTCAAACTCCTTCATCATAACGTATTATTTTAAGTGGCGGTACTAATAAATATTAAATTGAAACTTTGCATTTACTAAAGCAACTCAAAATGAATTGTAACAAAACATATGTTATTGTTGTTGTTAAGTGCATTTGAGTTGGTTCTAACTCATAGCGACTGTATTGTGTGGATTTGGAAGAGTGATTGCTGAGCTTGAACTGCCGACTTTGTAGTTTAAACCTTTGCAGTCCAGTGCATTAACCCACAGCACCACCCCAATAAAAAATATAAGCATCAAAAAAATGCTACACAGAGCACAGCAGACCCTCAAATTTATCCTCCAGTTGTTTTTAGCCACTTAAAAAAATGAGTTCAAGCTAAAAAATATGGACTAATTTTACATATTTTGAGTATTACAAATAGATTCTATGAGCAACTAAGTCCAACCAATATCCTTTGCAGTTTTTGTCTGCATATCACTATTTCAATTGTTCATGATAATGTGAAATAACTGTTTATTATACAAAATTACATAAACAGTTAAAACAAATGAAATTTTAAGTAGTTAAGTAAAAGCTCATGAGAAATGTTCACTTTCACGGAGACTTTGCAAAGCATTGATGTAAAATTAGTCTTTCGGAAATGTTAGGAGATACTCAGCTAGATTACAGGGACATTTTAAGAAATTAATAGAGTACAAACATGACTATACATTATTTGAGAGGAAGGACTTGATTTTATAAATTTACATGTAAAAAGCACTTATCACTGACACTGTGCAACAAAATTAAATATTATACATTCTTTTTCACACTTTTTACCTTTTAAAAATCTTTATTGTGATTTGGGTGAAATTTTACAGAGTAAATTGGTTTACCATTCAACAATTCATGCACATTTTGGTTCATGAGAGAGATTGCAGTACCCACAATGCAACAGAACTCTTTCTACTTTCTCCCTGTGTTGACCATTTCCATCCATCCATTTTCCTATCCCGTCCTTTCCTCAGAGCTTTATCTCTGACCAAATATTGCCCTTTTGATCGTCTGTGTTTCATTCTTCTACTGTCCTGCTGTTTGCATTCACCTGAGAGCCCTGTCTGTTGTTTGACTGAAAGTTGAGCAAGGGAGGATAGCTCAGTTTAGGAATGAAGAGTGTCTAGAGCCATAGTGTCTAGAGCTGGAGTATGTGTGTATGTGTGTGTGTGTGTGTGTGTGGGTAGGGGGTCTTCCCCCACTCTCTATCAGACCAGTAAGCCTGGTCTTAATAATTTCCTTGCTTATTTGATTTCCTTCTCTCTTCTTTGCAGTGAATGGAGAGGGACAAATCATTGCTCTTTAGATGACTCCTCATAAACTTTTAAGATCCCAGTTGCTTTTTACCAAAAAAGAATTTAGAAGGAGCTCTGGTAGCATAGTGGTTAGGAAATCAGGCTGCTAATCTCAGTTTGAAAGATTAGCAGTCAGCAATTCAAAACTACCAGCTGTTCCATGGGAGAAAGATGAGGCTTTCTGCTCCCATAAAGATTTATAGCCTCAGAAACCCTGTGCAGGGTCGCTATGAGTCAGAACTGACTCCACAGCACATAACAATAACAACAACAGATTATGTGTGCCAGTTGATCTTGGAGTCCTCTGGCATGATAAGATTATGGTCCTGAGCCCTCAGACCCAATGATTCATTCCCTCAAGGTGTTTGGTGGCACTGTGGGTTAATGCACTGAACCTCAAGGTCAGTTTAAACCACAAGGTTGGCAGTTCAAGCTCACCAACTGCTCTTCAGAAACCATATACAGGGTTGCTATGAATCACAACCAACTCATTGGCAGTTAGCAACAAGAGACTAGGAAGTTTCCATAATTTTGTCCCCTGTATGTTCCACTGCGGTTATATTTATAGCACATATAAATACATATGTAGACAGATCATTGGTTTTATATATATAGTCCCATTCATCATATTACCCTTGTTCAACTTGAGTGTTGATATATTCACTTATAGATTATTGTTATTATTGGTATTGCAGGATTGGATATGTAATAATATTTAGTTTGTTATTTTTCACTCTTATGCTCACTGGACTGTTTTCCTTTTCCTTGATAATTTTTTTCTGACCTCTCCCTTATCTAATATCACCTTTCTCTTCATCCAAAATGTGTGTCTACTCTCTATTTAGTGATTTACCTGCTTTTCCCTCCCACCCCACCCTTGGAAATCTTCAAAGAATGTTTCTTTCTGTTTATATAACTTCTCTTGAATTTTTACAGTAGCAGTCTCATCCAGTATTTGCCATTTTGTAATTGATTAATTTTACTTAGCATATGTCCCCTATGTTATGAGGTGTTTCACAGGTTTATCATTATTCTTCAACATTGTATAGTATTCTGTTGGATGTATATACATAGTTTATTATTTAATCAATTCATTTGTTGATGAGCATTTAGGTTGTTTACATATTATTGCTACTATGAATAATTTTTATGATCCACACAGTAAAATGCCATTGCATAGTCAATAGAACATAGATAAACATATTCCTTGTGTTCTCTGCTTTCTGCCAATACTCATCTCACATCAATAATGATATTCTCCATTTTATATCCTCTTATGAATCCAGCTTGAATTTCTGGCAGTTCCATGTTAATGTACTGCTGTAAACACTTTCAAATTATCTTTTACAAAATTGTACTAGCAGGTAATATTAATGATACGGTTTCATAATTTCCACATTCTGTTGGATCATTTCACTTTGGAGTGGACCTAAGCAAACAGCAGTCAAGAAACCAAGGACATATTCCATTAGTTAAATCTGTTGCAAAATATCTCTTTAATGTATTAAATAGTGTTTTGTTCTGTTGTACATAAGATCACTATTAGTTAGGACCAACTTGAAAGCACATAACAACAATAAAAAAATCTTCCTTTCCAAATTTATAGTGGTTGTTCTATGGGCTTGATACACAAATGCAATTCATTCAATTTCATGGGAGTTTAGGGATGTTGCTGCCGTTGAATTGGTCCAGATTCATGTTGATTCTAAACTCATCATTACAAATGCCGCAGATTCCTGCACCATCTTTGCACTTTGCTAATAAGCTTCAGTAAATTGCTGGGGCCACTTTGTATTTTTAGTGTCCTCCAACATAGGGCCCTGGTGTGGCATTGTAGGATAAGCACTGGACTGTTTACCACAGAATTTGCAGTTCAAACCCACTGGTTGCTCTAGGAAACCCTATACATGGTCTCTATGAATCAGAACCAACTCTACACACAATAACAAAACCAATAGAAGGGACTTGTCTTCCAGCGCTGTACTGGACAATACTCTGTTGTGATATGATTTTCCTTGCACAATTTTCTGAAGTACATCATATCCACGTCTTACTTTCTAGACTATCTTATGTGTAAGCTCCACTGAAACCTGACCACCAAGACTGAGGAAGCTATCTTTTGAAACACACGAGCTAGCACTTCCAGCATCACAGCAATCTGGAATTCACCAAAGTACAACTTCCTAAGAAATGATGAATGGGACATAAATACATGTAAGTGCTTGTATATCTAAAAAGTGTATTTTATTTTACATTGATTCTTGAAGCATAAGATTTAATGGATGTCTTAAATAAATTTTTAAGGAGTCCTGGTGTGGCACTGTTGGATAAAGAACTGGACTGCAAGGCTAGTTTGAACCATAGGGTAAGCAGTTCAAACTCACCAGTTGCTCCTTGGAAACACTAAATAGGGTTGCTATAAGTCAGAACTGACTCGATGGCACTTAACAACAACAGGACAGCCATAACAAAATTATAGTTCTAAAGGCTAAAATTCCTAATAGGGGCCTATGCCATGTTTATTCTTTCTCATAGCCTCGCTTCTAGTTTCTGTTGGCTGTCAGCATCGTGGATGTCCTTGTGTTACTTACAGATACATTTGCTTTTTCCATGACATGGTATCTGTCTCTGTGTCTGGTCTGTCCTTTTTATAAGGCACCAATTAGAAGGGCTTCAGCTTAGGACTCCCTCTACAATGGTATGAAATCATTAATATAAGAAAGAAAACTTGTATTTCCAAACACAGGGACATTCACCTGTATAGGAGTTGGGACTTCAACAGAACTTTTTTGTGACACAACTCAGCACATAACTGGGTATAAAATTGGTGTATCAAAATGATGTCACTTCATAATTTTGTAATATTTTTTTCAGTACCCTTTGATGCACAATGTCACTGGTGAGAAATCAGATTCCAAATGATTCTTTTTCCATTTTGTTGTTGTTCTTTGGTGCCACCAAGTCAGTACCAACTCATAGTGACCTTATACACAACAGAACAAAACACTGCCAGGTCCCACGGCAATCTCACAATTATTGTTACGCCTGAGTCCATTGCTGCTGTCACTATGCCAAGGCATCTCATTGAGGGGCTTCCTCTTTTCCTCTGATTCTCCTCTTTACTAAAAAAGATATCATTTCCCAAGAAATGGTCCCTCCTGATAATATGTCTGAAATATGAGAAACATTTTAGGAGACCAGATTTGTTTTTTCTGAAATAGTTGGAATAATCTGTTTATTTAGAACTGCTTAAGCATGATACACTTATCAGTTCATTATGATTAATTCTGCTTTTGCAAATTTATTTAATTGGCAGCAGTTTAATGAATGCATGCATACATCCACATATATGAAATAGTTGGAGTGCTATGTACAAGCAGCGCTCTAGAATAAGCACTCAACTGAAATGTCATTTTGAACTAGAAGGTCGGTGGTTCAAACCCACCCATTGCTCCTTGGAAACTCTATACAGGTTCACTATGACTTGGAATCTACTCTAGAGCACTTAACAACATGTACAAATATTAGTACATGACTTTGGATTTTATTAAAACATTTTAATTAATTATTTTATAGAATTTATTTTCATGAAAATAAACCTTGCTAACTATATGTATTATATTTTGTAATTTGTATGTATAAGCATGTATAGTATATGTCTCTACAGAACAAATATATGTTTCCAAGCATTGTCATTTGTTGTTGTTAAGTGCCATTGAGTCAGTTCCAAACTCATAGCAACCCTGTGTATGGTTTCCAAGTAGCAACTGGTGAACTGCCAATCTTGTGGTTCAAACTGACCTTGCAGTCCAGCACATTAACCCTTATGTTTACTATCTTTGTATTTTTAACAACAATTAATACATAATAACATTTATTAACTAAATACATTTTTGTTGATTTGAGAAATAATGATACACAGGAAAATAAAAATATTTCTTTTGTTTATAAACTTGTGAATTGCAGTTTGTATAATTTAATCAATATTATTGAATACCAACTTCCAATATAAAGACAAAATATAAATGTAAATTACCATATTCTTCATAACAAGGTATTTGAATATCATATTTTATCTTTTAGTGCATTTGTGATGCCTTTGGCAACTAAAAAAATCTTTTTTTTTTTTTCAGAAATACCAAATCATATATTTTTTGGGATCATATCATATAAGAAATTTTAACCTAAGGTTTTTTTGCCTGCCCATTTTTTCTATTATTTTTCTTCATCTATGAGATCAGTATGCAAGACTATGTTACTGTTCCACAGCACATTAATAATCAAAGAGTATTTTTTGCTGCAGGAAGCATGTCAGGGTGATTTGACAAACAGTGTTTTGAAGGATCATGACCTTGGAGGTCTCTAGCAAGCCAATTTCTAAATTTGAAGAGGCTGTCAGAATGAATTTCAAAGAACAGTATATTAATGTACATGATTAAGACTGGAGAAACACTGTGCAATGGTTTTTACATTTCAAAATTAGACTATAATTAGATAATAAGATCCATGCAAAGTGTATTGAATCAAAATTAGCTAATGAAGAAGCATACCAGATAGAAGAGTATGTGTGTGTGTCTTTGCTTACATGTATGTTTTTTATGTGAGGTTTGAAAAAAAATAGGTATATTTCAATTGTCATGCAACTGAATTTTGCTAAATAATTAAACTATTAAATTAATGTTATTCAAATCACAAACCTTGCATTGTAGAAGGAGAAGCTGTCTGACAGGAAAAGTTAAAGATGAATGTTAACTTAATCTGTTAGGACCATAGAAAAGCAATTTTAATTTTCTGAAGAAATTGATGATCAGAAGAGTATATAGTAAAACTCTTTAAATTAACATGGACAATTCTATTATGTCTTACTAATTTAATTGTTAATTTCTTAAGATTATTTCGAAAAATTTATTTACTTATTATTTTATTTTTTAGAAGGAAAGTAGAAGTATTTAGGACTGCAAAAGACTTCCAAAACTTGAAGCTTCAGAAAGTGAGTATACCATAACATTTAAAACATACTTTTTATAATGATCTGGTAAAATAAATTAAGTCTTATACTGAACTGATTATATGTTGTTGTTTAGTACCATCAAATCAGTTCCAATTCTTAGTGACTCTGGATAGAATTTCTTAGGAGCATCTGGGAGGTTTAAACTGTTGAGCCCAGTGCTTACCCTAACAGCACCGTACCAGGACTCTGTGTGTCTGCACAAATACGTCTGCACAAATCCACAAATATATAAATACTCACAGGACCAGTAATTTTTAATTTTTTATGAAATATAAAAATAAACTGAATTTCAGTCTTAGAGGGGGTTTTGTCCTGAAGGGACTTGATTGGTTGCCTTGATGGCTTCCTGAGTAACAACTTGCTTATTCTTGTAGTAGCCAGTCATACTGCCATTTTTGTTATGAATTTTTTCTGTTTATCTTTCTTCAAGAAGTATCTTCTGTTGCTCTAGCTGTTCCATTCTGGTCTGCTTGTCCTTTCTAGTGGGAATGTCCCACCTCAGAAGGTTCTGGATGGGACTCAGGATTCCACCTAAGGTCCTATACACTGCAAAGGCTCCGCAAGAAGCCTATTTCACTGGACAAGTTCTAGAACCCTTCAAGGTATTCCAATCAGTTATAGGCTGAAGACAGACTTACAAGCTTTCTGTAACCATGTTTCTGAACATTCTTTTCTATTGCACTCAAGTGTCTATTTTACAATAATAGGCAAGGGAAACCAATATTTATAAGACAGTCAAGCATTTTAGTATTATTACCGCTCTTTAGACTATGCCTCGATCCCTGTATCCCAGAGACCTGTTGTTCCAAGGTTGAGCATGCATTACTATTTACCTCTGTCCCATTTAGCCCATGCAAACCTGTCTCAGTGTTCCCTATTTTTATAATGTAACTAATGTTGTCAGGAATCCTGGTTTGGTGCTGCAGGATAAGAACTGGACTGCAAACTACAAGGTCAGCAGTTCAAACTCAGCAATGCTCCTTGGAAAACCTGTACAGGATTGCTATGAGTCCAAAATTGAATTAAGGACACTTAACAACAAACATTAACAATATTTAAAAATATTAATATGTTGAGATATATTGTTTATTGCAGAGATTTTGATTTTAAAACAATTTAGAAGAATTTATTGCTGTCATTATCAGGTGCTCTTAAGTTGGCTCTGACTCAGTGAAACCCTGCGCATAGCACAATGAAACACAGCCTGGTTCTGGGCCATCCTCACAATTGTTACACTTGAGTCATTGGTGATGTCACTGCGTCAACCCATCTCATTATGAGTCTTTCTGTATTTCTGTATTTCTGACCCTCGACTTTACCAAGCATTATGTCCTGCTCCAGGGACTAATTCCTTCTCATAACATGCCTAAAGCATGAGAGATGAAGTCTGGCCATCCTACCATCTAAGGAGCATTCTGACTGTATTTCTTCCAACATAGATTTGTCTATTTTTCTCACAATCTGTGGTACTTGAAATATTTCTCTTTGATAACGTAACTCAAATACATCATTTCTTCTGCAGTCTTCATTAATCATTGTTCAACATGCACATGCATATGAAATAGTTGAAAATATTATGGTTTGGGTCAGGCATTCCTTAATCCTCAAACCAATATTTTTGTTCCTGAAAACTTTAGAAATGTCTTTTGAAATAGATTTGCCTAATAAAATATGTCATTTGATTTCCTGACTGCTGCTTCCATGAGTGTTTATTGTGGATTCAAGAAAAATGAAGTCTTTGATGTCTCTCCATTTGTCATGATGTTATTTAAAATTTTAAATAAAGACCACTACAAAACAAATATAGAGAAGACTATACTTACAGAACTTCCAGATGGTGAGGAAATCAAGTAGATTTCAAGATTAAACAGACTTCTGTAGACAGGTAAAGACATTAGTAAATTACAGGATAACCTCAAAGAAAGTTAACAAACTTTTATATCAAAACAAAAAAGAGGAAAACCATAAAGATTTAGCAAAATCAAAGCAAGAGCAATGATGACAATCACAAGGAAATAAGCAAACAAAATGAACTAAGCAACTAAAATTACGTAGACAAAGAAATCAGCAGCACCACAAAAAGCACACACACAGCAAAATTACAGCAATCAATTCATATCAATCAATAATTACATTGAATGTCAATGTATTAAATACACCAGCAAAGAGACAGTAGCAGAATGACTAAGAAATCTGCAACGCCCTCAAGCCCCTGCCAAAAAAACCCCAACTCTCTGTGACAATTATTGCATGTGTCTTAGCTTACCTAGTGCTGCTATAACAGAGATATTACAAGGATGATTTTAACAAAAGCAAATGTATTCTCTCACAGTTTAGGAGACTCAAAAGTCTAAATTCAGAGTAGCAGCTCTAGAGAAAGGTCCTTGTCTTCTTTCAGGATTTATAGGTCAAGCACTCCTTGGAGCTCTCCATGTATCTTGATATCAGTTCCCTGGTTTTCCAACCTTCACAGTGTAGGTACAGGGACCTCATGTCCGAAAGAGGCACTCCACTGTTGGCTCGTTTTTCTTGGAGGCAGCTGATTTCTTGGTTCTCTCTTTGCTTGTGTCTCTCTCCTTTTATTTATGTTTTAACCATTTGCTAAAAAGTAGAACTGCTCCATAGGATTTTCTTGGCTGTTCTCTTTATGTAAGCAGTTTGCCAAGCCATTCTTTCAGGTAACAAATACACGAATAAGAAATTATATGAATGACATCACAACAGAACCAACAGAAATAAAAATGATAATAACAGAATACTACAAAGAATTGTATGCCGATATATTTGAAAATATAGGACAAATGGACTAATTTCTAGAAATATACTGGCTGGCTGGCTTGTGCTGTGGAGTCAGTTCTAACACATAGCGACCCTATACAGGGTTTCCAAGCTATAAATCTTTATGGTAGCAGAACACCTCATCTTTTTCCCACAGAACAGCTGGTAGTTTGAACTGCTGACCTTGTGGTTTGCAGCCCAATTTGTAACCATTAAGCTACCAGAGCTCCTTAGAAACATACTAGCTATATAAAATAACACAGCCTAACTGAAGTCTGTTCAATTTCTTTTTTTGTTTTAGGTCTATTACCATTTACTGAAAGTTTGATACTTTGCCTTTACCTTTTGAAAATTAGCCTGTCAAATATCTGTCTAAATAATGTTTAATAAAAGTGTATCAACAGTTCAACATGCATGTAATTTTAGAGGTATAAATTCTAGAGCTACAGCAATCAGATATCAAAACTCATGGGGGATTAACCTATCTGAAAACCTTTATGACAAAAGTGAGTTTGGAAATAGTGCGAACAGTTAATCCTCTCTGATTTTATCTCTCATTAATTCTGAAACACAGTAAAATATCAGTGCCTTTCAATAATCAAAACATTTTCCTGCTTTCAGTGTCATATTTTCTTACATCAATTAATGCCTCAATTTGTGTTTTTAAAATCACTTTATCTTGAAACGTTGTTGTAAAAATTGTGCGTTCTTTGAGTATGTTGTTGAGAACCATATCCCTAAATTCAACAAATGAAGAGATGATACTTTCCTGACTAGGTTTTTGTTTTAATCTTATTTTGTTTTAGTGTTATTTTCCTTTATAACCATTGTCTTGATGTACAAAAATTTCAAAATAAAGTGACAATTCAAAACAGTACGTTTTTGTGAAACATACTATGTATGATGTGAGTTTTTCAGTCTGAGATGGAGAAGTTGGTTCTCTCAGTTGTCTAGGTTCTGTTCTCTTACTCAATTTTCATTAGTTTTTTTTCCCCACAATCTTCCTATTGTTGTTTTCTAATTGTATATCATTGTGATCTGAAATGATGCTTTGTAGTATTTTGGTGTTTTAAAATCTGTTTTATTGAAAATGTCATTCTACTTAAGGGTT
The DNA here is from genome assembly GCF_000296735.1 of Chrysochloris asiatica. NCBI lineage: Eukaryota > Metazoa > Chordata > Mammalia > Afrosoricida > Chrysochloridae > Chrysochloris > Chrysochloris asiatica. The sequence goes on along the minus strand of NW_006408519.1, from coordinate 17,955,039 downwards.
CTTGCCATTTCCTCTACCAATCTTAATTAGTTTTACACTTTGCTACAAGTTCTTCGTGTCCTTCTGCTACATCTCCACTTAGGAATTAACTTGCTGATTCACTTCCTCTTCACTAAATGCAAATTCTTATTTTGAATGTTTTCAGTGTCCATGTGAACAATTTCTTCTAATACTCTAGTAAAGTCTATTTGACTCTAAACCTGATGCTCTTTCTTTACATAGCAGAAACTTTTTCAGTAGCTAGTATTTTTCAGGGAGCTTGTACTTTGCAAAACAAAGTGATGAGTATGCAATTCCAACATAAACCAGCTGAGAAATATGAGACTATGAAGGTACGGGATGGTAAATGATTAATACACTTGGTTACTAATGGAAAGATTGAAAGTCTGTGTCCACCACTAGGCACCTTGGGGTAAAAAACAAAAACAAAACTCATTAAAAAATCCCATCAAAAAAGAGTACAGGACAGATAGCCTTACTGGTAAATTGTACTACACATTCTAAGAGTGCTAACAACTATTCTGTTTTAATTATTCTAGAATATAGAAAAGGATGGAAGACTTCTGAATATATGATAATGATACATTATGAAGCAAGCATAACCCTCATTCAAAAACTAGGCAAAGCCGTCAATAAAAAAAGAAAACCAATATCCTTCATGAGCATAAATGGAAAAATTCTCAACAGTATCCTAGCCAATAGAATTGAGCAATATAAAAAAAAAACGCATCATGACCAATTATGATTCATACCAATGCTTTTGACCAAATAAATAAAAAAAAAGAAAAGAGCCACATGATCATATTGCTAAATGCAAAAAAGGCATTTGACAAAATCCAACACCCATTCAGGGTATAAACAGTCAATAAAATAGGAATAAAAGTGATATTACTCAAAATAATTAAGGGTATATATACAAAACCAACTACAACAATATCATTTTTTTAAATGTTTTAGTGTAAATTAAGTGAAGGTTTACAGATTACACCATAAATTTTACATTCATCTAATCATACAGATCATTTCTTCTCAATGATTGTAATTCCCTCCATGAATCAACTATTATCCATTTTCTACCCTGTGATTCTTACTTCCATTCCACCCTCCTTCCCAACCCTTCTGAACTTTGTCCTTAGGTAAATGTTACTCTTTTGATGTTGAATAGTTGACCATTGCATGGGGAGCATATCTTACTAGTGTTGCTTCCCCCTATATATCTCCCTATTGCTTGGCTGAAAATTAACCCATGAGGGTGAGTTCAATTCCAGACCAAAGCATGGCTGAGAGTCATAGTTTTGGATTCTTCTAATCTATTTCTGACCAGTAATTCTGATACTTTTCTTTAATAATTTTGAATTTTGTTCTACATTTTTCCCCACTCTATCTAGGACTTTCTAATGTGATCCCCTTCGGAGCAGTCATTAATAGTAGGCTTACTCCTCTGGTCGTAGGGTAGTGGGGACTGATGTTCACATGTTCTATTGGTTCATTGGACAATTTAATTCTAACTGTCTTCAGTTTTCACTCTGGTATAGTGCTGTAGGATAGGCACTGGACTGCTAACTGAAAGGTCAGTGGTTCAAACCCATCAATCAGTCCTTAGAAACGCTATCCAGGGTCACTATGAGTTGTAACTGATCAATGGCACCTAACAACAACATAAAAAAACAACAGCCAACACTGTTCGCAACAGTGAGAAACTGAAATCAATTCCCTTGTAAACAGGAACAGAAAGATTCCCTTTATCACTATTCCTATTCAATATTGTGCTAGAAGTCTTAGCTAGAGCTGTATGGCAATAATGACCTAAAATATAACAATTGTGAGGATGGCTCAGGACTGGGTATGTTTCATTCTGTTGTACACAAATTGTTATGAGTCTTAACTGACTCGATGACACCTAACAACACAATGACATTTATAAATATTTATAAAAGGGAAGAAGGTAAAAGATAGTGAAAACTATAAGTCATTAAATATCTGCATTGTGATAGGCTCTAAACTAACATTACTTGCATTGTCTCATTTACATCTGATATTATTGTTGTTAAGTGTCATCAAGTCCTTCTGACTCATAGCGACCTATGTAGGGTTTCTGAAGAGCAGCTGGTGAGTTTGAACAGCTGATCTGTTGGTCCAGTGCTAATCCAACAGTGCCACACCAGCAGTGCTTATATCTAACAAAGTTGTATTACTACATGATATATTTCCCTCAGTTTATATATGACAAAACAGAAATATTAACCAAAAAAAAAAAGTGTTTTCTATATTAGATAGTGTCGCACAGAAAGGAGACTTGGCAGTATCTTAGGCTGTGTTCTCTAGAGGAACAAAGTCATTTGTGATAATGAAGGTTTTGTGTCAATAGGGCTAGGCCAGGATTCCCAGTGGTTTAGCCGTTAACATGTAGATCTCCCATGATGCGATCTAATAGAATCTAATATAACTGCATCCCTCATAATGTAATCTGATATAATTATACTCTGTGGTATAAATCCTCATTTCTATGATGTTAATGAGGTTGGATGTAATCTATTGGTTTGGTTGTATTTTGTGTCAGTCTCTTTTTGAGATATATAAGTAGAGTAGTTGTTAAGTGCCATGTAGTTGATTCTGAACCATAGCAACCTTGTATAGGGTTTCCAAGGAGCCACTGGTGAGCTTGAACCACTGACCTTGCTATTCAAATGACTTTGCAATCTGACATATTAACACGCAACATCACACCAGGGAGCTGGAAAAGAAGGTCCTATGACTACCAAGACTGAAAAGGCTGAAGTGAAAAGTGTCCTTTGGATCTAGGGTCCTTGCACTGTGAAGCTCCAAGAGCCACAGAAAAATTGATGCCAAGTCACATGGAGATCTCAAAGGAATGTTAGGCACAAAGATGCTGACAGGAGACCAGGATCTTTCTCCAGATCCAGTGCCCTGAATTTGCATTTTTTAACTCCTAACCTGGCAATTAACAACGTTTGAGAGAATTAATTTCTGTTTATTGAAGGCATCCACTTTGACATTTTTGTTATACTAACACTTGATAATTAAGACACCAGTCAATATTATATATTAGTATATTGTGCTTTAGTTAGTGGTTGTATAGTCTCAAGTCAATTCCCACTCATAGCGACTCTATAGGGTTCTGCGACTGTAAATCTTTATGGGAGTAAAAAGCTTCATATTTCTCCCTCAGAGCAGCTGGTGGTAGATTTGAACTGCTGACCTTGCAGTTGTTGTGGTTAAGTGCCGTCAAGTCGACTCCAACCCATAGTGACTCATATAGGGTTTCCAAGGAGCAGCTAGTAAGCTTGAACCACCAACCTTGCAGTTCAAACAACTTTGCAGTCTGATGCATTAGCCCACAGCACCACACCAGGATTCCGACCTTGCAGTTAGCAGCCCAAAATGTAATACATTACACTACAAGGGTTCCTTGTATCAATATATATAGAGAGATTTATTTCAAGGAAATGACTCACACAGTTATGGAGGTGGGCAATTCAAAATACCTGAATCAAGCATCAGGCTGGAGACTTTTGACTCAAACAGTTGTGGGTATTGATTAACCCAAAATCTTCAGACCAGGTAGTAGGTTTCCGACTCACATCCTAAGAAGAGAAAGTTAGAGGATGCCAACAGGAATGCAGGATTTTTGCCAGAACATATATATATATATATATATATATTATATACAGTCCACACCCCCAAGAAAAGTTCCCTCCAAACTTACTGGTTGCTCCCATGTGATTACAAAATCAAAGATGGTTTTATAATGTCTGCAAATGACTGAGATTCAGGGTCTAGCGAATTTGACATGCACCAGTAACCATCACACTTAATACTTGAATGAGAGAGAGTTTGGTGTTCAGTATTATGGTAATAAAGCATTTATTTATTACAAATATTTTGTTAGAATTTTAAGTCATTTCCAATTTAAAGAGTTTCAAACATAGCAAATTATTTAATAGACATTTGAATAGAAAAAAAAATATTCTTTTGTACTGTGTATTCATAATACCTGGGAAGATTGACAAGAACAATATGTATTTTAGGAATAAACATTTGAAGAAATCAAGATACACATCTGCTGTACATGCCAATTTCCATCATTTATGATACTCACATATTGGCAATTATGTTCTCTCCTCAGAAGCAGCAGGATGCAGTCATTGCTCTCCTAGCAATAATGTGGAGACATTGTATAGGCTCCAGAGGAGGCGTTCTGCTGATCATGGTGGTATCCTCTACCTTAATTATGCACTCTATTTGCATTATTGAGATCACAGTTGCTGCCAAGGAACTGTTATGATGTCAACGCAATTACACTGATATTATGCTGCTTCAGCATTGTTCAAGTGTAAGATCCTTGCTATGCAAAATCTGATCAAAAAGGCTATAGGATATTTATATCACCCTTATCAAAATGCTATTTGACAGGAATCAAATGTGCACACTAAGTTTGCTATAGAATTTAAATAGAACTCCATAAATTTGGTCAAAAGTTAAAGTATATGCAGGTTTTATTCTATATTGAAAAATATTTACTTTGAATCATGTGAAAATGAAAATATTCAACTATATATGACTACCAAAATGTCAATTTAACATAATTCAACCTCATAAAAGAATGACTTCTCAATGTCCTATGTTCCTAAAAATGTTATGACTAAGAGTCCATATCTGTGTTTATTGAATTTGACACTTCTCATTAAAAAGATGAAGGCAAAGCTTATGTTCTTAAGAAGACCTCAAACTTACAATTGTTGCTTGAAGTCCTTTAGCTTTATATATATCATGATATTATGCTGTCCAGATCAGACCCTTGTTCCTAGGCTAATGATCATTCAATTAATTCATGCATACATTTAGTGAGTATTTACAAAGTACACTTATATTTCAGGAACTATATTTTTCAATAGAAAAACAAACAACAAACAAAAGGACAAATAAATTCTATCAATGATAAAATTGCAAACAAGTGATCAAGACAAATATGTAAATAATTGCAAAAACAAACATATTAATAAGGTTTTTGATCATATATAGAGAAACTACAAAAGAGTCAATGGAATAGAGCTTGGTTGTTTTTTTTTTTTTTCTTTTTCTTTTTTTTTTTTTTTTTTTAAAGCTTTTATTGTGAACTGAGTGGTAGTTTACATGGGAGAACATCAGTTTCTCATCCTATCATATTTTGTTTCATTGCAATGATTACAATCACCTCCATGCATCATCATTTAATATTTGCTTCTATCAACTGTTTTTTGTAGTTTGTTTTATTTTGTTTTGATGTACACAAAAACACTCAGAAATATACAGTCATTTAAACAACCAAGGGCATTTAAGTTATGGTATTGGAGAAGAATATTGAAAGTGCCATGAGATGCCAAAAGAACTAACAGATCTGTGTTGGGAGAAGTGCAGCCAGAATGCTCCGTAAAGGCCAGGATGGACAAACTTTATCTCTCATATTTCAGACATATTGTCAGGAGGGACCAGTCACTGGAGAAGGATATCATGTTTGGTAAGGTGGAGGGTCAAAGAAAAAGAGGAAGACCCCCAGTGAGATGGATTGGCAAAGTGGCAGCATCAATGGGCTCATGAGTGGCAACAATTGTGCGGTTGGTCCAGGATTGGGCAGTGTTTTGTTCTGTTGTGATAGGGTCACTATGAGTCAGTACCAACTCAATGGCACCTAACAACAACAACAACATAGGAAACTACAATACCTCTGCAAGAAAAAAGTAATTCAATTTAAAAATGGGCACAAAGAATGAACAGACACTTCACCAAAAAAGACATTTGGGCAGCCAACAAACATGAAAAAATGTTCATGATCATTAACCATCAGAGAGATGTAAATCAAAACTACAATGATATGTCCATCTCACACCAGCAATAACAGCTTTTTATTGCATTTTATGCAGGGTGTTACCCAGTTTCCATGTATTTGACTTTATTTCCTTGGTTGGTTTCCAATTTCATAGCTTTGTGATCTGAGATATTTGTAAATTCACGGATGATTGTTTTGTGGCCTAACAATGGTCTATTCTAGAGAATGTTCAATGTGCACTGGATAAGAATGTGTATTGTGCTGTTATTGGGTTGAATGCTCTGTACACATCTATGCGTTCAAGTTGGTGATAGTGTTGTTTAGTTCTGTGTCTTTGTCAAATTTCCTTCTGGTTCTATCCTTTTTTGAAAGTGGTGCATTAAAATCTCCCATTATTATTGTAGATTTGTCTATTTCTTTCTTCAATTCTATAGAGTTGCTTTATATATTTTAGGACTCTTTCATTGGGAGCATAGGTATTTATTATAGTTATGTCATCTTGTTCAATTGAGCTTTAATCATGAAATAATGTCCTTCTTTATCTCTTATGTTGGTCTTGCCTTAAAGTTTATTTAATCAGAGATTAATATTGCTACTCCTGCTCAATTTTTATTGCAATTAGCTTGTTATATTTTTTCCCCATACTTTAACTTTTTTAATCTGTTTTTGTCTTTGTATGTAAGGTGTATCTCTTACAAACAGCATATTGAAGGATCTTGTTTTCTTATCCATTCTGCCACTCTCTGTCTCTTAACTGGTGCATTTCATGTATTGACATTCAGTATAATTATTGAAAGGTATGAATTATTTGCTGTCATTATATTCGTTTGTTTTTTGGTGCTACTTGTTTCTTTGTTTTTCATACCTTCCCCTGCTAAGTTCATGTTGTTTGTGCTCTTTAATTTTTCTATGTTCTTGGATTTTCATTTTCTTGATATATTGTGAAGTATTCATTTTCTTTGAGGTTACCCTATAGTCTATTAACATTGTACTCCATTTAAAACAGTCCATTTTATCCTGCAAACTTCCAGGCCTCCTCATCACCTGAATTTCTGTTCCTATATTTTCTCCTTCTTTCACATTATAATTATTTTTATCATTGACTAACCTCCCAGATACTCTGAATTCATTCTTGTAGTTTTGTTCTGTTCTGGAGTCTTCCATCTGTGGATTGAGTTCTGGGTGATACTGCCACATTTGTCAATCTCTGGTCTGTTTTTGTTGGTTCTTAATCCAAAGAACTCCCATTATGGTGTCATGAAGCAGGGTTAGCTTTGACAAAGGCTCTTATCTTCTATTTATCCTGGAATTCTTTGATTGCACTGTCGTATTTGATTGACATCTTTGTTGCACATCTTTGTTGCATTGATGATTCTTGGTTGGCAGTTTTTTTTGTTTCAGGGTTTTATACATGTCTCCACATTGCCTTCTTGTCTGCATGGTTTCTGCTGAAAGACCAGAGTTTAATCTTATTTGCTTGCCTTTTTAAGTAACACTTCTCATTTCCCTAGCTCCTGTGAGGATTCTTTGCTTGCCTTTGATTTTGGAGAGGTTTAATATGTTGTCTTGGTGATTTTCTTTTGGTATCCTTCCTTCCTGGGGTTCAGTCATCTTTCAGGATGTTAGGGAAATTTTCTTATGGAAGCTCTTCAACTATTTCCTCTGTGGTCTTCTCTGATCCTTCCTGTTCCAGAACTCCAATTACCCTTTTCTTATTCCTCTTCATATTGTCTCACATAAATCTGACTTTACAGATTTTTTTTTTTTTCTTTTTTCTTCTTGCTTTTCTATCTTAACAGTCTTGAGAGATTTTTCTCCAAGCTTGCTGGTTCTAGCTTCCATCTCTTCAATTCTACTCCTTTGCCCAACTTTTTGATATTTTATTATTAATCATTTGGACCTCTTTTTGCAGGCTTTGAATAGTTTCCTGCGCTATTTCTATCTTACTTGATTGTTCCTGTAGCACTTTCCTGGCTTCTTCCATACTTTTCTCAACCACATTCTGGAGCATTTGGATGCACCTCAATATCATTCACCTAAATTTCTTCTTGGGCAATTCCAAGGCATGCCATCCTTCCAATTGTAAGTCTAGCTCTACCTTCAGCTCATTTGTTTCAGCTACTCTATCTTGTTTATGTACATAAGCTGAGATTTTCTGTTGCTCTCTGGACATTTTCAATAATTAGATGTATTTTCAATAATTAGATGAATAGATGTTGGTGTATAATAAGCTTTCTGATTGCCTCCTGGTTGATTTGATCAGGAAATAGGCTTCCCTTTTCACTTGTCTTATTACTTGACTCAGAGTAATTTTAACAAGCGTTGGCTATCTATCTGGTGTATAGCAGCAGGTATTGTCTGTTGCCTGGATGTTAGAATTTTATAGGGCATGATTGTAGCTTTTTTATATGACCACAATTGCTGTCTCTTCTTGAATAACATAGGGAGAGAAAGAGTCCCTCAAGTTAAAAAGGGGACCAAAAAGGAAACAAAACAACTGATTGGACACTAACGTCACCAAAATCCAAACAATAAAACCCTGTAGCATAATATTAATAAGACTTTATTACCTTTTTTTTTTTTTTTTTTGGCTTTTTGCCTTCAAGGCTGCCTGAGAAATTTTAAGATGTTACCATTGATCCTTATGACATAATTCAAGACTTAATTTCCAGCCTCTTTCCTTTTTTGTTTGTCTCTGTCACCTCTCCTCAATTCCATCCAGGTGTTTCTCCTACTGAGAAACAGTCCAGGGCTGGTCAGAGCCATTTTGGAAGATTCTCCTGTTTTAAACTGTTCCTGTTGACTTCTCCCGCTTCTTTCCTTCTGGGCTCAGTAGTTTTTGCTGAGCAGATCCATGTATATGCATAGTAGAACACTCTGAGGGGGCGGTGTCCATTCACTCAGGCACCCCCTCTAGTCACCAGAATGGAGGTACACAGACATAGACAGATGGATAAACAGGAAAAAAATGTTCACACCTCTATCTCTGATGATGATTGGCCCTGTGTAGGAGCACTCCCTTGATTCTATATCTGCTCCATCTCACTCCAGATGGTGCTCCAGGACCCACTAGTAGCTGCAGATCAGAAAACACCACCTTTCTCATGTCTGCTACAAAGCCCAGTAGCAGTAAGCCTTCAATCTTTCTGAATATTCTTTTATATGTAGTTCAGAGTTCCAGACCATCCTCTGAACCTGTTTCATCCAGTTTTCTGTATTATTACTGGCAGAGGTCAGCACAGCACCTCTCCCTAGTTTATCAAGCCTTACCATGATGCAGTTTTAATGACTCTTGAAGGTTGATTAGAAATTGGTCAGGCTACAGAGGGAGATGATGTTTTAGGAGAGAAACACACACATAAAAGAAGGAGGCATTCGAAAAGCAGTGAACTAGATAGAAAATGGGCTAACCATTAATGTAGAAATAGCTACCCATACTGGAAATCTGAAGATGAAGTAAAAGGATATATGAGAATTGAGGGTGAAAAACTCAGGTGGAAATTTACAATCATGGACCATGTATGTAAATTCAAAGTTTTGCTGTAGTCCATGGGATCCATGAGAACTTTGTAAACCTGAACATATTCTGATTATTATGTTTTACTCAGATCATGAATGCAGCAAACAAATGTGAATTAGCTGCATAGAGTAGTTATGAGCTGCTTATTCCTTCTATTAATTGAGGACTAGAAAAGCTTAATGTAGAAGTGTTATGGCAGTACTTCTGGAGTGTACAAGGGGCACAAGTTGATACTGAAGTCTCAGATAATAAGAAATCAGGAAGCAGAATAATTGAAGACAATTGTAGTATCTCAGCTGTCAGCAGCACAAAAGAAAGTGATTCTCAACAGCACTCAAGCCTCACATGCTGGAGTCTGCCAAAATCTCACATCTGATCAGCAGAAGTCAGGGTACAATACCAGTGTAGGATCAAAAATCACTTATGCTTATCTTTCACCTTCATTCTTGGAAATATCAAGATGCACATGGATAATCTTTCCAGCTTTGCTATGCTCACATTTCCATGTCCTTACCTCCAATCATCTTTTACCTCTACTCATGATAAATGTTTTGTGTCAACTTGACTGGGCCAGGATTCTCAGTGGTGTGGAAGTTAAGATGTAGTAATTCCACATAATGAGACCTGCAATGAGCAGCCAATCAATTGAAAGGAAGTTTCCTTCAAGGTGTGGCCTGCTTCCAACATATTAGACACTCAGAAAGTTTGCTGGTTTTCTGTTGGGTCTGGATTCTGCATATGGTTCATCATTCAATCTCTGGTTCTTTGGATTTGAGCCAGTGGCCTGCTCTATTTTCCAGTGATCCTGGGAATCATCAGCAGTCAGCCATCTTACTTGTCCTATCTACTTACCTGCATCAGCCCTGCAGCTACTTGAGTCAGAAGACTCAAGGCTAGCATTAAACCAGTGTAGACACCATTAAAAACTGTTTTCTAGTCTCCTAACAATGAAAATATCTTATACATACCTTGATGATTCGTAAAGCGTAGATTAAAGATATCCTGTGCAAGTCAGAAAGGACCATGGGAAACTGAAAATAAATCGCTTGGACCTGTGTATTCTTTCTCCTATTATTCTGCTTGCTTTGACTTTAATAAAATATTAAATGTACATTCTCTGAAGTCTTGTGAATCCCTTCAAATATCTGATCATGTATAAGTAATGCAGTTAATAATGCAAAATATAACTTAATTAATATACCCACTTTAATATACTTGGCAGCTCTTATTTCTAAACTATCTTTTATATATGTATGTAAATTTGTTTGCCTTTTTTTTTTTAACTTCTTAAAGTGGATTGAGTGAAGGTTTAAAGAGATCACTAATTTTACCTTCAGCAAATCATATATTTTACTTTGCATCATTACAATGATTGCAATGCACTCCCCTCCATGTGCCATCAGTCATCAGTTATTGCTGTTGTTAAGTGCCATAGAGTCAATTCTGACCCATAGCAACCCTGTATAGGGTTTCCAAGGGGCAACTGGGAGCTTGAACCACTGACCTTGCTGTTCAAACCAACTTTGCAGTCCAGTACGGTAACCCACAATGCCACACCAGGACTTACCTTTATATTTCCTTTAACTCTTTCATTCCATCCTTTGTTTCCTGCTATCTTGATCTTTCCTATGTTGTATAATGTCTACCCCATCACCCAAGTTAACATATGTTTACAGCCTAGAGCGTAAATAATGATCTCCTCCCCTTTCACCCCTCTCCTCCACCCCTGTAACCATCATAGAATATTTCATTTAGCAAGAAAATCTTTTTGAACCTTTTTACAACAGTGGTCTCATGTAATATGTTTCCTTTTGTGATTGACTAATTTCACTCAACATAATGTCCTCCAGAAACATCCATGTCATGAAGTGTTTTGCAAATTTGTCTTTATTCTTCAATGTTGTGTAATATCCCATTGTGTGTATATGCCAAAGTTTGTTTAACCAACTTTATGTTGATGGACATTGAGCTTCTTTCCATCTTTTTGCTATTGTGAATAGTACTGCAATGAACACAGGTGCTGTGGAGCTGAAAGATAAGTTCTATACCTCAAGGTTGGTTTGAACCACAAGGTTTGCTGTTCAAACGTATCACCTACTCCTTAGAAATCCCTCATAGGGTCACTATGAGTCAGAACCGACTCAAAGGCACTTAATAACAACACCAACAATATTCATGTATCTAGTCTTGTCTCACGTCTTATTTACTGAAGATTTATACCAACTAGAGGGATTTATGGGTTATCCTGTATTTCTATTTCAAACTTTTTCAGTAAGCTTCATAACCTTTGCCACAGTGGTTGCACCATTTACAGTTCAAACAACTGTGTAGGCAGGTCCCAGCATCTCCACACCGTCAACAACATTGATTGTTTTCTGTTTTTTTGATCTTTGTTGTTAATGTTGGAATAAAATGATATCTCATTGTTGTTTTCATTTGCATTTCTGTGGTGTAGTAGGATAAGCATTAGACTGCAAAGCCCTATACAGTATCACTATGTGTCGTAACCAACTTGATGGCACTTAACAGCAACAACAAAGGCTAATGATTATGAACATTTCTTCCTATAATTATTGGTTGCCTGAATGTCTTCCTTGATGAAGTGTAATTTCATGTTCTCTGCCCATTTTTTGATTAAATTATTGTTCATCTTTTTGTTGAGGTGTTGAAGTATTCTATAAATTTTGGAGAGTATTCCTTTGTCTGATATGTAATTTTCAAACATGTTTTTACTAGTCTGTGCATTCTCCTTTTACTCTTTTAGGGAAATCCTTTGATGTATAATGTTTAAGAGGTCCCAGCCATCAATTTTGTCTTTTGTTTGTGTGCTTTTCAATTATGTTTGATAGTGTATTTATGTCATGTATCAGAGCCCCTAAATTTGTCCCTGTTTTTTCATTGATGATCTTTAGAGTTTACATTTAGTTATTTATCCACATTGAGTTCATTTTTGTATATAGTGTGATATATGGACCTTGTTCATTTTTCTGAAAATAGATTTCCAGTTTTGCCACCAATGTTTAATATATTTTGGCCCTTTGTTAAAGACCAACAGACCATAGGTGGATGGATTTTTACTACTGTGGCTGTGTAGGTTTTGAGATCAGTGAGAGGCTTCCTGCTTGTTTCTTTTTTCTTTTTCTTTTTTAAATAATGCTTTGCTTATCTGCAGCCACTTTCCTTTCCATATAAAGTTAATGCTTAGTTTTTCCATCCCATCTCTTTAACAAATGGTGATATAATCTGTATTGTGATTGAATTAAATCTATAGATTGCTTTGGGTATCATTGATATTTTCACAATGTTAATTCTTCCTGTCCATGATCATGGTATATTCTTCCACTTTTATAGATCTCTTTTGGTTTCTTATATAGTGTTTTATACTTTTCTTTGTAGTTTTTCCCTTATATTTTCTTTCTCTAGTCAGATTTATTTCAAAATATTTCATTTTTTGAATGGCTATTACAAATGGTTTTGTTTTCTTGATTTTCTTTTAAATGTTCTCCTTATATAAAGGAATCCAACTAAATTATGTAAAGGAACCCAACTTATTTTTGTATGTTCATCTTGTACTCTTGCCACTTTGCTGAATCTGTTGATGAGTTCCAATAATTTTCTTGTGGAGTCTTTTGGATTTTCTAAGTACAAATATCATACTGTCTGCAAATAAAGATAGTTTTACTTATTCTTTGCTAGTTTGAATGACTTTTAATGTCCCCTTCTTTCTTTATAGCTCTTGCTTAGACTTCTAACACAATACTGAATGGGAGTGGTGGTAAAGCACATCCTTGTGTGGTTCCTGTTCACAAGGAAAATTGTTACTCTTTCTTATTATTAAGAGTTAAGTTCATTGTTGGTTTTGTATATATGTCCTTAATTATGTTGAAGAATTTCCTTCTATTCTTTTTTCAAGTGTTTTTATTAGGAATGAGTGTTGGATTTTGTCAAATGTCTTTTCTGACCATGTGATTTTTTTTTTTCATTTTTTTTTGTTTAATTCTATTTTAAATTTAGGTGGAGGATTACAATTATTATTTTTCTAATGTTTGTACAAACCCTACATGCCTGGTGTGAATCTCACGTAGTCATGATGTATTATTTTTTTATGTATTGTTGGATTCTATTGTCTAGGGTTTGGGTGAGAATTTTTGTATCTATGTTCATAAAAAAGACACTTCATTATCTTTCTTAGTAATGTCTGCCTGATTTGGGAATCAAAGTTATGCTTGCTTTATAAAATGAATTTGGGCGTTTTCCATTTTTCTTTATTATGGAGTACTTTTAGTAGAATTGGTGTAAGATAAATACCTTTTATTGACTTTCCCAATTCTAATAGAATGTCATCCATTGTATCTGTAATATCTTGATTGCAAAGAGCATGCCCTGAGCCTTCATATTATTGAATACTTATGTTTGAAAATAATCACATCTTATTATACTGGTTATTTACCAATAAAAATATTTCTTTGTTTTGGTTCACATTTTAGCATTGTACTAATTTTATCTTAGTTGAGTTCCTTAAATAGATGAATCTTAAGTTCAACTTCCTGAAAAGCCAACCCAGAAAGAGACATTTATATAGAAGTGGTGTTGTTGTCCTTTCTGGTGTTTATATGCAAAGAATAACTGGTAGTGAAAAGAGAATATAATACCAAAATAATCAGTCTAAGTAAGGATGCAATACGAGGAAATGTTACAGGGAAGGTATCTGTGACTCAATCATATAGGCATTTTCTAGGTCATATGTTGGAATTTTTCCAGTCAAGAACATGGGGGCTGGAGTATTCATTTCCCTCATCTTTAAGGCTGTGATAGAAGATGCAATTTTCTAGTCAGTGTACAAAACACAATGAAGCCATGGTGGCACTGTGGGTTAGGTGCTGGCCTGCTAACTACAAGAACAGTGTTTCAAAACCACCAGCTGCTCCACAACAGAAATATGAGGCTGTCTGCTCCCACCAAGACTACTGTCTTAGAAACACAACATGAGGTCTCTGTAAGTTAGAATTAACTCAGTGAGAGTGGGTCTGATATTTGGCTGTGTGCAAAATGCACACACAAGTGTATTCTATCAAGTACAGAACAGATATCCAACATAGAAACTCAGGGCCAAACTCTTAAAAGTGAAAGTACATCTATGACAAGGGAACACTAGATGACATGAGTGGGGCAATGAAAGCATCAACTACAAAGGTTTTGTTAACAGAAGATGGAAAGAGCAATTTTTTTCTAATTGACAAACTAAATTCAAAGTCTACCAAGAAGTCATAGTTTGACATGAATACAGAAATAAACACTTGTAAAGTGAAGTAGGATTTAGATAAACATGGTCTCACTATACATGACAAATTTGTTCAATGTAATGATAAGCCATCATCATGAGAAAATATGTACTTTAATAAATAGAGTTGACAACAATGAAAACCCTATAGAACAAAGCTAAACTTGATCCCAAATACCCCATGATATTTACTGTGAGCCTGTTGTTGTTTTTGTTATGTGCTGTCAAGTCGGTTCTTACTCACAGAGAAGTTATGAACAATAGAATGAAACACTGCCCAGTCCTGTGCCAACCTCACAATCATTGTTGCACTTAAGCCCATTGCTGCTGCCACTGTGCCAACCCATCTAATCTGGGTCGCCCTCTATTTCACTGACCCAACATGATGTCCTTCTCCAGGGACTATCCTATCTCCTGATAATATGTATGAAGTAAGAGAGATGCAGTCAGACCATCTTGGCTTCTAAGGATCATTCTGGCTGTACTTCTTCCAGCACATATTTATTTGTTTGATCTTCTGGCAGTATATGGTAATGTTAATATTCTTCTCCAACAAAATAACTCAAATGTATCAATTCTGCTATGGTCTTCCTTAATCATTGTCCAAATTTCACATGCATATGAGACTGTTGAAAATATCATGGCTTGTATCAGGCTCACCTTTATCCTCAAACTGTTCTCTTTGCTCGTGAACAATTTAAAGAGGTCTGGAGCTGCAGTTTTGCCTAATGCAATATGTCATTTGATTTCTTGACTGCTACTTCCATGAGTGTTCACAGTGGATCTAAGCAAAAGGAAGTCTTTGACAACTTCAGTCTTTCTCCATTCATCATAATGTAATATAGTGGTTCAAAGGTGAAGATAATTGTTTTCTTTACATTGAGGTGCAACCCATATTAAAAGCTGTAGTTTTAATCTTTATCAGTAAGTATTTTAAGTTCTTTACTTTCACCAAGAAAGTTTGTATCATCTTCATATTTCAGGTTGTTAATGAGTCTTCATCCAATCCTGATGCCACATTTTATTTCATATAATCCAGCTTTTCTGTTTATTTGCTCAGCATACAGGTTGAATAAGTATGATGAATGAATATAGTCCTGACACACACCTTTCTTGATTTTAAACCATTCAGTGTCATCTTGTTCTGTTCCAATGACTGCCTCTTAGTCTATGTGCAGGTTTCTCATGAGCACCATTAAGTGCTCATTCTCTGCAATGCTGTCCATAGCTTGTCATAAGTTGAAAGCTTTGCATAGTGAACAAAGCACAGGTGAACATCTTTCTGGTGTTCTCTGCTTTCAGCCAAGATCCATCTAATGTCACTAATGATATCCTTCGTTTCACATCCTCATCTAAAAGCTTGAACCTCTTTCAGTTCTCTTTAATGTACTGTTGCAGACATTTTAAGAAAATTATCTTTAGCAAAATTTTACTTGCGTGTGATATTAATGATATCATCTAAATGATTCCTGCATTCATTTGCGTTCCCTCTCTTTGGAATGGGCATGCATATGCATATCTTCTAATCATATGGTCAAATAACTGTCTTCCAAATATTTTGGCAGAAATGTGTGAATATCCCCAGTGTTGCACCATTTTTTTGAAAGATTTCATTCATATTCCTCAATCCCAGGGGACTTGTTCTTTGCCAGTACCTTCAGTGTACCTTTTAATTTTTCCTTCAGTACCACTGGATCTTGATCATATGCTACCTCTTGAAATGGGTAAATACTGACCATTTATTTTTGGTAGTGTGATTCTCTGTATTCTTTTCACCTTTTTTTATGCTTTCTGCATCATTCAATATTTTGCTTAAATAATTCTTCAGTATTGCAAGTCAAGCTTTGCTGAACCTGGGAATCATTAGGAGGTGACCATTTTAACTGCCCAACCTGCATGTCTGCTTTCTAACCTGTTTCATCAGCCCTGTAACTATGTGAGTCAGAAGCTTCCAACCTGACATCTGAGCAGTGGACTTGGGACTTGCCCACCTCTCCAGCTGTGTGGGTTGTTTCCTTGCTATAAACCTCTCTGATTCATAGATAAGCTCCACTGATTTTACTTCTGTAGATAACCCACCCTATGAAAGTAGATAATTTAATAGTATGTGATAAATACCAATTTCAGGAAAAGAGAATTGGAGTAGGATGATTCTGTAAATGTTATGGCAGAGAAGTAAATAGAGCTTTTATTTTTGTTAAGAAGTGATGATATGACAGTGGTGGTGGTGGTTGTGGCAACTGTGTACCCTAAAGTTGGTTCTAAGTCATAACAACCCTGCATAGTGTCTTCAAGACTTTTAATCTTTGCAGGGGCAGAAAGTCTCATCTTTCTCCATGGATACTGGAGTAGTCTCTAAAAAGAGAGAAAACATTGGTGTATTTTTTTTAGTGATAGCAGCCACCTGAGGCATTGTTAAGAGGAAATTTTAGGGTAAAGTTGGCAGTCTAGACAAAATAGATGATCTTATTTTTACCTTACCAAAAAAAAAAATCTGCAAGAACAATTCTTATAACTTTTTATTCTCAGAATAAAAGAAATGTTCTTGTAGATTTTTATTTTTTTGTAAGGTAAGAATAAGATCATCTATATTGTCTGAGCTCTAGCCCTCTGTGGCTATATCCCTGTCCATGGGCTCAGGTGTCCCCAGGTCTCACCTCTGTCTAGTCTACTTTCACATTACATTTGTAATACCATAAAATATAGCCAGGATAATTCCTTCATGAAGCATTGAGTAATTAGTATAGAGAAAAAAATGTTCATCTAATAGTCCTCATTGCTATCATTCCTTTCCAGTCAATCAATGTAATGTTATCTGATCATGAAGTCTGTATCCAGAACAAAAGAAACTGAAAATTATGATTCTACCAGAAAGAAGCTTATAGTCTTGGTGATGATACATAAGATCTGCCTCAGCAGTTCTAGAGGAGGAATTTGCCATTGTGAGCAACAGTGATTCAGGAAGTCTAGTGAAATAATTGAAATTTAGGATGTGAATTGAATGTGCATATAGGAAAAGAGTTCATTAGAACACTTATTAGAGTTGAGAATGAGTGAAGTATACTTTGGAAACAATTTATTAGTTTTAACAAATAAGAAGTGAAATATGGTGAGGTATGGTGGGTGAAGAAGGTAATTTCAGGAGAAATTTTGGAATGTCTTAAATCATGCTGGGTTTTATACTTTAATGTCAATGATTATATAATAATTCTGGCAATTTGCTTTGAATATCACCTCACTTTCAAAACATTTATAAAGTGGAGCTTACTTACTCAACTTTATCCACCTTCTTTAAAAAAATCTGTATTTGTCAGGGTTTGTTCTTTTAAATGTTCCATTCTTTCCTCTACGTTCCCAATTTTAGGCTTTTCCAAATTAGCAAAAACTTTTCTCCATTTATGCAGCAGAAGTTGCTCTTCCTCCACATAGAATTTACTTATTTGATCTCATTCCTACTTGACCTGAGCATATAAGCCCCAAACCCCTTTAATTCACATACACATTTCCCTATATCTGGTTAATAAAATGTTTTTATTTATTCATATACATCTGCCACCTTGACTAAGACATTAAGCTCTTCAACTGACTGATCTATGGTGCCATATGCCTTTTACTGTCTAATTATAATTAAAACAAAGTAAGGAGGTTACTTTGTATTAATGATATGCTGATCTCAGAATAAGTGTACAATTATAGGTTCAGCATAAAATGGCTAAGTTGTATTGCAACTCTGAAGACAAAAGTTTGTACTCCTATTTCTTGGTCTTGTCCACACACCCTCTTCAATGATCAATAATTCTTCACACCTCTACGCCACCACCACCTACAAACCCACTACTCACAATACAATTCTTATTATATTTTACATTTTTCAAAAAGTGAATCCATTCTAAATATATTTTGCTTGATTTAACTGTGATATTAAGTATCTTTCCATTGGGATCAAATATTGCTACTATATAATAGCAACAGAAAATAGTCCAGAAATAATTCATCTATATTAAGAAAGAAATGAAGCAAAGCTTCAGTTCATGAAAAATTTTATAGGCAAATATATGCTTAGGAGGAGCCATGGGTGTTTGAATATCATAAAATATAACTAGAATCTATTTGATGTTAAAATTTATTCTATATCACAAGCTTAGATATCCCATCATTCACAATACTGAATACTTGCACAAAGTTGTTGCACATGAAGGCATTTAAAGGAGAATCACATTCTTCAAATGCTTTTGGAGCATTCCCAATCCAACACACTTCCCACTTTAGTGATGTACTATCTAATGAAACTAAGTGTACATCCATTGTAACTTTAATTAGAATGCAGATGTATGACTATGCATCTGAAAAACAGTAGGAGTCTAGATAAAATAAACTATCAACTCCAGCAGTGAAAAATAATGAAGAAGTAAAAAAATATATAAATCTTATGGATAACAAGAAAATGACCCAAAAATGCACAGGGTGAAAGAAGGGACAAAAGAAAATAAAGTGATTAATACAAAACCCAATATATGTTAATTACAATAGACAAATTTGGCGAGTAAATTAAGCACTACTGATATTGAACAGTAAAAATAAAATGTTGTATAATAGAATCTAATTAAAGAATTTGATTTGTTTAGATAAAAAAATATTAAAGTTAAGACATTTTTAAACCGCCTTGATGATGCGGTGATATCATGCCTGACCACAACAGGACAGAATTTACTGATCTCTTTTGGAAAGATGGAAAAGATATCTTTCGGAGTTACAGATCAGTTTCAGATCACTGTATCCTTATTATTTTCTAGTAGTAAAAACAGGGTATAAAATCTGGCTAATACATGTTCAGTAATATAATTCTAAGCATACAACAAGAAAGATAGGTATTGTAAGTACAAATTTAATAAAATGGTCTGTTTTCTTCAGATAGTTTTCTACATCAGCATATCGCATTCACATACCCTTAGATACCAAACAAGAAACACCAATCCCACTGCCATCTAACAGATTCCGACTCACAGGACAAAGTAGAACTGTCTCATAGGGTTTCAAGGCTGTCATCTTTACAGAAGCAGACTTCCACATCTTTTTCCTGTGGACTTGCTGGTGGCTCAAACTGCAGACCTCACGGTGTTCTTTAACCACTGCACCAGTAGTGCTTCTGTACCCTCATATGTTGTTGTTGTTAAGTGCTGTTGAGTTGGTTCCGACTCATAGTGACCCTGTATAGGGTTTCTGAGGAACATTTGGTGAACTTGAACTGACAATCTTGCAGTTAAAATGGCTTTGAATTCTGGCGCATTAAACCCACAGCCCCACACCAGGACTTGACCCTTGTATAGGTGTGCATTTAAATAAAAAAACACTAAGAAATAAGATGTCTTACTGAGAAATAAGCCCAAATACTTCTAACTGTTGTTGTTAAGTGCCATTGAGTAGGTTCAAATAATTCTAACTACAACCTTCAAAAAGTCATGAAAGCATATTATTCACAATTAGAAATCAACATTATTAGTACTCAGTTTTATCAGATATTCATGCAGATATATTCCCCTTCAGACATGAAACATTTCTATATGGATATGTTTTTATTTTACCCAAATTTATTTATTTTCACTAAGCTATATGACTCAGGCTATGAACCACAAGTTCAGCAGTTCGAAACTACCAGCTGTTCCACAGGAGAAAGATGAGGCTTTCTGCTTCCGTAAAGATTTACAGCCTTGGAAACCCTGTACAAACCCTGTATAGGGTCACGGTGAGTTGGAACCGACTCCACTGCACATAACAACAACATTTTCATATTACTTCAGATTTGATCAGTACTTTTCCAAGAATTAAAAAAAAAAAAACAAAACAGTTTTGTTTTTCACAATAGTCTGTATATTGTGAAAGATTCATGTTTCATTTAATGATATTTAAAATAA
>NW_006408519.1:17925859-17930610 GCF_000296735.1 Chrysochloris asiatica | reverse complement strand
ACTTTCATCATCACTAGCTTTAGTTGTTGGTATGTATATTGAATAATAGTTGTAATAAATGGTCTTCCTTGTAGACATTGTACTTCACAGAGGCTGTTGTACTTCAAGACAGATCTTGATTATGTTCTTTTAGACGATGAATGTGATGCCATTCCTCTTCAATTTGTCATTCTCAGCATAGCAAACCATGTGCTTGTCAGCTTCAAAATAGCCAATGCTACTCTATTTCAGCTCACTGATGTCGAGCATATCAATGGTTTTGCATTTCATTTCATTTTTGGCAATTTCCAGTTTTCCTACATGCATGCTTTGTATATTCCATGTTCTGATTATTAATGTTTACAGCTGTTTCCCTTCATTTTGAGTTGTTCCCCATCAGTAATTGAAGGCCCCAAAGACTTTACTCGAGTCTCATCATCATGATCATCTCTACTTTGAGGAGGCAGCTCTTCCCCTATTTTATTTTGAGTGCCTTCCAACCTTAGGGGCTCATTTTCCAGCACTTTATCTATCAATACTCTAGTGCTCTTCATCCTGTTTCAATATTCAATATTCTGGTATTGACAGTGTTCAACCTCTATCCATGAGGTTTTTAGTGACTAAATATTCGGAAGAATTCAGTCTTTCCTTTTCCTAGTCTGTGTTCATCTGGAAGCTCAGCTGAAACCTGTCCACAGTGGATGACCTGCTGGTATTTAAAATACCAGTGGCATAACTTCCTGAATCACAGCAACACACAAGTTACCACAGTACAACAAACTGACAGATGAGTGGTGAAAATTTGTCTTAATGGGTGTACATTACAGAGGGATATTCTGACTACTGATAAATGATATTTAATGAAAATGAAATGCTTTTGTTAAAATATTCAGTACAATTGCAAATGAAGTATTCTTTTTATTACAAATAAATTTTAAAAAATTTATGTGTAAAATAGTGCCATTATAGGATAAGCATTGGACTACTAACCACATGGACTACTAATCACCTGCCACCCATTCTATGGGAGAAAGATGAGACTTTCTATTCCCCTAAAAGTTTACAGTCTTGGAAACCATATGCAAAATCATTATGATTCAGGACAGATTCCTCAGCACCTAACAACAACAACAATGTATAAAAGAAACATGTACTCACAGATATAATTTTATTATTTGAAATATGCCATATATGAGTCTTCTGAAATTGCCTTAAATGATGAGAAAATTATAAATATATATAAATTCAAACTGGAACTAAGATATAAGTGTTAAATTTTATGCATTCTAAGCATCTTATAATTGAAGTATGATAAATGTTCTGTTTACTTTAATATAGGATTCTTTACTTAGGAGACTTGTAACATTGAAACTAGTGTAAAATAATGGAATTAGAGTACCTTTTCCATCCTTTTATATATCACAATCCTCTACTCGAAATCCTTTTCTAAATATTTAATCAAGTAAAAACACAAATGGAGTGTTGTTATCTTTGATGAATGGTCACATGACTTAAAACCAGAGAGAAGAAAAGGTGAAATTAAACATAATAGTTATATCACTCTCTAGCTATAGCTATCCAATCTCACTTACTTATATAAATACATATATAAAGATGTATTATCCTTTATTAGTATAGGATCATAGATTATCAAAAAGAATTTTTTTAAAAAAACTGGATAAGGAAATATGATCTACCCACTGAAAGTATAAAATAAAAAATACTGAAAAGCCAATTAATAACTAACAAGCATCAAGATACATACACTGATTGAAGATTATGGTTTGGGGAACTAATGATATAAATACTAAATTGGACAAGATTTCAGATTGCTATCTTCCATAAAATGTCTTGAGAGAGAGAGATGTAACACAGCTATAAAAGCAACTTGTTATGTGCTTGTATGTGCTGTGAAATACAGAAGAGACAGTGATTGGTATTTTATCTGACATTAGATAAATGAGAATTTTGTAATTACCTAATAAAGCTCAAGTTTGTATATAGAAACTAATGTGACTTTGAGAAAAGTCAGCCAAGATAGATCCATTCAATTTGCTTCTATGACAAAATAATAAGCTTTGCAGATAAGAGAGAAGCTATAGATATTATCTATATAGATTTGTGCAAGAGCATCTGATCTCATCTCACTTTATACTGTACTAATAAGTAGCTCACATATGTTTGAGATCACAATGTTTAAACCTTTTAAGCCTTCTACTGAAACTACTCTACTATGATTTAAGATGTGTTATGACAGAATAGATGTGGTATCTGCAGAAAAGTGCCAAGGGTAAAGTGTGATTTAACACTAATTAAGCTAATCAACTATAATTAGATATAATTGCAATTTTATCAAAGAAACATAGTTTCTTTTTATGCTTCATAGTACCATAGTACCATGAGGTGTCAAGGTAAAGGCTTTTTTCAAAAAAATAAAATTGGAAAAAATTATTCTCAACTTCATAAAGAATTTGCCAGTTTTGGTTGTCTTTATTACTTCATCATCCAACGGAAATTTTGTTATAAAACCATAACTTTTCTATTGCTTTAATTGTTGTTGTTAGGTGCCATCAATTCAGTTCCAACTCATAGTGATCCTATGCACAACAGAATGAGACACGTAAATCCCACAATTGTTATGATTAAGGCCATTGTTGCTACCACTGTTTCAATCCACCTTGTTAGGAGTCTTCCTCGTTTTCATTGACCGTCCATTTTACCAATCATGTTGGCCCCTCCTGGTAACATGTTCATAATATGAGAGATAAGGTCTCACCATCCTAACGTCTAAGGAGCATTCTGCTGTACTTCTTCCAAGACAGATTTGTTTGATTTTTCTGGCAGCCCATAGTACTTGATTTTTTTAAGAATACAACTGAGCTTTATTTGGCAGAATACAATGCGGCTGTATGAGTACAATAAACTGGAAAGACAAAGCAGAAAAGACATGGCTCTACCTAATCTGTAATTAAGTAACAGGAGAACAAGTCATTAAACAAGTAACAAAATGCTCAAGCTTGAGAGAAGAGTTCACTTTTTCTAGTGCCCATACTGTTGGAATTCCCACTTGCTGTTGTCCAATGGACACATCTGTTGTGTTTTGAGCCAGTGGGAGATGCATTGGAAATGAAAAGCATGGGCAACTATACACTCTTCTGAAGTAGCAAATGCCTGGTTAGCTTAACATGCTAATGAAGAACCATAATGTGATTCCTGCACATGGTACGACTATCAATGACAATATCCCAGGCCCAGAGGGCTACTGCATTCCACTTTTTCACTTCAAAGCAATTCTTGTTCACGCCAATGTTGGGCCACTTGGGTATCCACATCCCTCACCACTGCCATTTTGGAAACACATGGTCTAGTCTGTCCATTCCATAGTACTCTTAACATTCTTTCTCATGCCATAATTCCAATGCGTCAGTTCTTCTAAGGTCTTCCTTATTTATTGCCCAACTTTCACATGCTAACAAGGCAATTGAAAATACTGTGGCTAGGGGCAGGTACACCTAGCCCTGAAATTGTTATCTTTGCTCTTGAACACTTCAAAGAGATCTTGTGCAGCATATTTAATGCAATATGTAGTTTCATTTCTTCACTGCTTCTTCCATGAGTGTTGATAATTAATCAAGCAAAATGAAATCTTTGATAACTTCAATCTTTGCTCCATTTATCTTGATGTTATTTATTTGTCCAGTGGTGAGAATTTTTATTTTCTTTACTTTGAAATTCAATCCATACTAAATGTTGTGGTCTTTGACCTTCATCATTAAATATTTTTAGTCTCTTTGCTTTTAGCAAGTTTGTATCATTTGCATACTGGAGGTTGTTAATGAGTCTTCCTCCAATTTTGATGGCAAATTCTTGTTAACATAATCCACCTACTTGGTTAAATAAGTATACAGATTAAATAAGTATCTTGAAAGAATACAATACTAGAGCTCATCTTTCCTAATTTCAAACCTCTCAGTATCCCCTTGATCTGTTCTAACAATTGCCTTTTGGTATATTTGCTTGGGTTCCTCATAAGCACAAATAAATTCTGTAATACCTATTCTTTACAATGATATCATATATTGTCATGATCCACACAGTCAAAAGTCATTACATGGTCTATAAAGCATAAGTAAACACCTCTGTAGATTTCTCAGCTTTCTGCCAAGATTCATCTGACATCAGCAATAATATCCCTAGTTCCATGTTCACTTCTGACTTCAGCTTAAATTTCTAGTAGTTCCCTGTCTATGTACTGTTGCAAACATTTTTAAATTATGTTCATCAAAATTTCACTTTCATGGGATATTAATGATATTGTTGGATGGTTTCTGCATTATGTTCAGTCAACTCTCTTTGGAATGTGCAGATATTTTTTACTATTATTAGTGGGCAAAAATGGACAAGTACTCATCATTTTCAACTGGATAATCTTATGGAGTACTATCAGGAATGACAAATTGAAGAGGAATGACAGTATATTCATTAACAAAAAGAAAATTTCATAATCTATTTTGATGAATGTTGTTCATTATAAGATGATACCCAAGAAAGATCAGTTAATAAGACTATTATTCAAATTATGACCCAATAGCTATTGCAAAAGATGAAGAAATTAAAAATGTTTGCCTTTTTGTACAGTCTGAAATTGATCACACATGCAAGCAATATATGTTGTTAATTACTGGTGATTGGAATGCGAGGGTTGGCAACAAAGAAGAAGGATTAGTAGTTGGAAAATATAGCTTTGGTGATAGAAATGACATGGGAGAATG
>NW_006408519.1:17924501-17925494 GCF_000296735.1 Chrysochloris asiatica | reverse complement strand
CTATGGAAAGAGACAACAAAAAAGCTCAATACAAGCCAGACACAACTGAGAACAAACTATTGATTGCTTACATGCAAACAAGTTTTAGCAGAAGAAAATTAAAACAAATGCATGAAATCCAAAGCACCTTGAGTGTATACCACATGAATTTAGAGAACACCTGAAGAATATATTTGAATCACATATTCTACCACTAATGACCAAAGGCAATACATGTTGTGGGATGGCATCAAGAACATCATACATGAGGAAAGTAAAGTGCCATTTAAAAGACAGGAAAGAAAAAATAGACTAAAATAGATGTTAGAAGAGACTCTGAAACTTTTTGAATATTGAATTTCAAAGTTAATGGGAAAATGATGAAAGTTAAAGAGCAGAACAGAAGATTTTTAAAGGGTGGCTCTAGAGACAAAAGTAAAATGTAATGAATTGTGCAAAGACCCACACTTAGAAAACCAAAAGTGAAGAACACACTTTGCTAAAAGACATGAAAAAATTCAAGCATGAAGTTGAACTACTGAAGGACATTATGAACTTTTATTGAATGATGCAGAAAGCATCAAAAGAAGATAGATGGAATACACTGACCTCCTAAATCAAAAATAAGTGTTCAACTTTCAGCCATTTCAGGAGGTAGCATATGGTCAAGAAATCAATGGCATTAAAGTAAGAAGTCCAAGATTTCCTAAAGGCATTGGAGAAAAATAATGTCCTAGAAATTAATTGACTACCAACTGAGATGTTTCAACAAATGGATATAATGCTGGAAGTGCTTACTTGTCGATGCCAACAGTACCAAACAACAAGAGAATTTATTTAGTTCTTGATGTTTGTTTGCTATTTCATTGAGTAGAAATAGATGAGCTTTTTGAATCATTTTTTAATTTGTTCATGAATGCAAATATTTCCTCATTTAAATGTTGTCATTGTGTTTAGGTGCCATTGAGTTTGTTCTGTCCCACAGCAACCCTATGCACTACAGAACTAAATACT
>NW_006408519.1:17923168-17924106 GCF_000296735.1 Chrysochloris asiatica | reverse complement strand
CCAATGCAATACATCACTTTATTTCTTGACTGTTGCTTCCATGAGTGTTGACTATGGATCCAAGCAAAATGAAGTCTTTGACAACTTCAATCTATTCTCCAATTATCATGATGTTATTTATTGGTCCAGTTGTGAAGATTTATGTTTTCTTTATATTGAGGTACAATCCTTACTGAAGACTGTGAACTTAGATCTTCATCAATAAGTATTCTAAGCCCTCTCTACTTTCAGCAAGCAAGGCTGTATCATCTGCATATCACAGGGTGTTTATAAGGCTTCCTCCAATCGTGATGTCATTGTCTTCTTCATATAATCCAGTGTTTTCCAATTATGTGCTCTGCATACAGATTGAATAATCATAGTGAAAGAAAATCATCTTGATGCACACCTTTCCTCATTTGAAATCATTTAGCATTCCCTTGTTCTGTTCAAATGACTGCCTCGTGGTCTATGTACATGTTCCACATGAGCACAATTAGAAAACCCAATTTTTGTTCTGTTATCCATCACTTGTCATGATCCATACCATCAAAAGCCTTTGTATATTCAATAAAATACGACCATCTTTCTGATATTCTCTTTTTTCAGCCAAGATCCACCTAAAGTCAGCAGTGAAATCTCTCATAACATGTATTCAGAATCTGACGTGAACCTCTTGAAGTTCTCTATCAATGTACTGTAACATTTGTTTTTGTATTATCTTCAGCAGTTTTACTTGCATGTGCTATTAATGATATTATTCAATGATTTCCGCATTCTATTGGTTCCCCCCTTTTTTTTTGAGGGCGCAAATATGGGTCTTTTCTAATTGGTTGGCTAGGTATTTGTTTTTTTAGATGTCTTAGCATAGATGAGTGACTTCTGCATCAATTTATTGAAAGATTTCAATTTGTATTCTATCAATTATTGCTGTCTTGCTTTTTGCCAATGCCTTCAGT
>NW_006408519.1:17893400-17894756 GCF_000296735.1 Chrysochloris asiatica | reverse complement strand
TGAGTGCAAATGTAGTTTGAGTATAACATTCCTAACTGGAAGGTAAAGAATAAGTTCTCTGCAGCTGGTATGGCTTGAGAGATACATAAAAGCTCTGGGACTTCTTAGAAGACAAAGTTTATGATGTCTCCTGAATTTCAGACACCTTACTGACTATGTAGGACTTGTAGATTGTTTTAGTGAAAGTAAAGAGTAGAATTGATATGTATTTATTACTTACTTGTAATAGGAATTCAGAGTATTTTAAGTTTCTTTCATGTGTGATTGTGGACTTCAGGCTTCAGGTCTAACATTTAAAGACCATGCAGCTGGAAAATCTGAAAAAAAAAAAACACCTTTTTTTTTTAAGTATATATATGATTTTTTTTTTCCCCCTAAATGAGCATCCAAGTTGCTAGCAACCTGCTATCCTGGTTACCGGGAAATATATGCAATGATTTCTATTATCAAGGTGAAGAAATTGAAACATAAACTTCCCGTGTGGCATTGAGTTGCATATCACAATTTGTTGATGAGTCTTCCTCCAATCATGATGCCACCTTGTTTTTCATGTAATCCAGCTTCTTTGATTACTTGCTAAGCGTACATATTGAATAAGTATTGTGAAAGAATGCAACCCTGGCACACACTTTTCCTGATTTTAAACCATTCAGTGTCCCTTTATTCTGTTTGAATACCAGCCTCTTGCTCTGCGTGTAGGTTATTCCTGAGCACAAGTAAATATTCCAGAATACTCATTCGCAGCAATGTTGTCCATAATTTGTCATGATCTACACAGTTGAAAATCTTTGTGTAGTCAATAAAGCACAGGTAAACATCTTTCTGGTATTTTCTGCTTTCAGCCAAGAACCATCAGACATCAGGAATGGTACCGTCAGTCCACATCCTCTTCTGAATCTGGCTTGAACCTCTGGCACTTCCTGTCAAGGTACTGTTACAGCAGTTTTTATATTATCTTTAGCAAAATTTCACTTGCATGTGGTTTTAATGATAGTCCAGTGATTTCCACATTCCTCCGCGTCACCTTTCTCTGGAATGGGAACAAATATGGATGTGTTTCAATCAGTTGACCAATTATCTGTCTTCCAAGTTCTTGACATAAATGAATGAATGCCTCCAGTTTTGCATCAGTTTGTTGAAAGATTTCAATTTGTATTTCATCAGTTCCAGGAGCAAATCCTTTACCAATGCCTTCAGTGCAGCTTGGACATCTTCCTTCAGTACTATTGGCTCTTGATCATATACTACCTCTTGAAATGGTTGACCATTTCTTTTTGGTAAAGTGACTGTATATTTTTTTCTATCTTCTTTGGATGCTTTCTGCATCATTCAATATTTTGCCCAAAGAATCCTTCA
>NW_006408519.1:17874785-17892955 GCF_000296735.1 Chrysochloris asiatica | reverse complement strand
CTCAGATTATTTGCTCAACATCAATTTTAGGAAGATTTAAATGATAATTTTGACAAACTGCTGAAGGCTGAGTATAGACAAGTAGAATATTTGACTCTTGGAGGCTGAATTCTTAAGGCAGCTTCTAAGTTTTCAATGTAAAGATCTGAAAAAAACTAAAAAACAACAACAACAACAACAACAAACTATCCTCAGGGCCCTGGCAAGGGGAAGAAAGAGTAATCAGCATGAGGTCCATAACAAAGGCGTACTTTCCAGGGGAAAAGACACTGTCAGAGAAAAACTTCCTCCATTCTTGACCCTGACAGTCTTCCTGTCTCACCTAAAGAGAGAAACAACAACAGGAAAGTAGGGACAGTGCTTCTAGGAAATAGATTTCCAAATCAAAAGTACTGTCATTTAGCCCATTCTGACTCATTGTTGTTGTTAACCCTATATAGGGTTTCCAAGAAGCAACTGGTAGGTTTGAACTGCCGACCTTGTGGTTCCCAATCCAGTGCTGATCCTACAGCGCCACATCAGGAGTCCATTCTAACTCAAGTTGTAGTAGCTGTTGTTGTCAAGTAACATTGAGTTAGTTCTGATCCATAGCAACCCTGTATAGGGTTTGGAAGGAGTAGCTTTAGCGCTTGAACTGCCAACCTTGCAGTTCAAAGTGACTTTGCAGTCCAGTACAGTAACCCACAGCATCACACCAGGAGTCTATTCTGACTCCTGTTGTTGTTGCTAAGTGCCATCGAGTCAATTCCAACCAATAGTGATTCTGTATAGGGTTTCTGAGGAACAGCTGGTGAGCTTGATCTGCAGGCTTTGCAGTTCAAAGGACTTGGCAGCCTGGAGCATTAACCCACAGCGCCACACCAGGACTCCTTCTAGTGACCTTATATGTTTCTATAACTGTAATTCATTCTAGTGGCAGTCTCATACTTCTCTGGTGGAGAAGCCGATTGTTTTAAACTGCCAATGTTGTGGTTGGCAGTCCATTTCCTGTAGTGTAATCAGTCATTCTACAGAAATAGACTGAGACCCATATGTTGTTGTTGTTTGCCATGGAGTCTGTTCTGACTCATAGCGACCCTACACAGGGTTTCCAAGGCTGTAAATCTTTACAAGAGCAGACCACCTCATCCTTCTCCCATGGAACCGCTGGTAGTTTCAAACTGCTGACCTTGCGGCTCGCAGCCCGATTCGTAACCACTTTGCTATCAGAGTTCCTTGAGACCCATATAACCCCCTTAAAAAAAGTTTTAGGAGGGGCCTGGCATAAAAACAGGTTTGCTGCTAGAGAAATCCTTGGGAAATTCATAACTTCTAGATGCACTCCCAATACAAGACTGAGATTCAATAGGACAATGTGAACTACTCTTGCTCACACACCTACAGTGTAATGACAGTAGTCACAACTGAAATAGCTGCCGGACACAGTCCTTCCTTGAGGAAAAATACTTAGACCCAAAATCAAAACAGAAAGGCACTAGAGTTATTTGAAAGCCCTGGCACTGAACATACAACAAAGATAAAACACAGCATAACTTTTAACCAAATTAACGTAAATCCTCACACTGACAGATTTTTTTTTAGCTTAGATCTTATTACCCAATAAGAAGTCCTGGTGTGGCATTGTAGGATAAGCACTGGACTGCTAGCCAAAAGTTTGGTAGTTCAAACCCACCAGCAGCTCCTCGGAAACCCTATACTCCTAGAGTTGTTATAAGTCGGAACAGAATTGATGACACATAAGAAAAAAAAAAAAAAAAAAGAATAAACAATTTGAAAATATTGTGAACCATATTCAAATACACAGAGATGTTGGAATTTTAAGAATAGATGAGTTATGCAAGTAAAGAAACAGAATAATAAGAAATGCTTTATGTAATATATATAGATCTATAGATCTATATCTATATTATAAAAGGAAAAGAAATAAAGAACACCTTCTTTGGACCCATCAGTAGACTTGACATGACCAAAGAGAGAATCAATGAGCTTTCTGATAGGCCAGTAAAAACTAAATAAAACTGAAATGCAAAGAGAGAGAAAGAGAAGAAAATGAATAAAATAAAATTAAATAAATATCCAAAAACAACTTCAACAAATGAAATATATGTGCAATTGGAATACCAGGAACATAAGAAAGAAAATATGGTGGTGTGGAGCAGAAAAAAAATATTTAAAGAAATAATGGCTGGAAAGTTTCACAAATGACCACAAAAGACACTGGACCAGAGATCCAGAAAGCTCAGAGAAAGTTAAGCAGGATAAAAGGGAAATAGAAAATAGTACCTACATCGAGATATAGTCAAACTATAGAAAAACATAGACATTGTTGTTGTTAAGTACTGTTGAGTCAGTTCCCATTCATAGCAATCCTGTATATGGTTTCCAAGGAGCAGCTGGTGAGTTTGAACCACTAACCTTGTGTTTCATACTGACCTTTATCCAGTGATTTATCCAACAGTGCCACATGGGAGTCAAGAAAAAAGAAGAAACCCCCAATAAGATGGATTGTCATAGTAGCAGCAACAGTGAGCTCAAATGTAATGATTTTGAAGATGGCACAGGACCTGGCAGTGTTTCTGTCTGTTGTACAGAGGGTTGCTCTGAGTCAGAACTGACTCAATCACAATCAACATCAAAGGAGATCTGAACTCAGAATATGCTCAAATCCACAGAGTGAAGATGGCTGCTCTAACAATGAGGATAAATGCATTTTGTTCAATTAGGGAAGGACTAAAATACAATCAAGAGTGTCAAAGACAAGACAACTAAAGTCAGAACTTAGCAGGGATAGTTGGATAAAATATATTTGGGTTTACATATGTTTGATTATGGGTATACAGTTACAAGTATTCATGTTCTTTGATTTTTCACAAGATAGTAACATGACAAAGCCAGGATAGGTTTTTCAGGTAACTTTCTGTAAAAAAAAATTTTTTTTTTTTACTTTCATCATGTCTGTTTTGTTGGACCCATTGAGAAGATTTTCTAGTAATACTGGGCATCAAGACTCACTGAGTATATGGTATCACATCTTATATCTGTTTGACCTAAGAGTAAAGGTATTCTGGGAATAGATTGTGATATCCTGTTCCTATCAGACCTCAAAGTAAAAGAATTTCTCTTTTAGGGTATATGATTAAATCAGTATCTGTGTTAGAGGAACTGTTAGTAGAAAAGGTAGCTTTTTAAATATAACATAGATTCTAGACTCACATCAAGACTTTGAAATCAAAATAAGGCTCTACTTTCAGCCTGCTTTATTTATATACACCAAGTATCTTTGAGTTTAAGGTCTCATATAATACTAAACTTGTGCCATCTAGATTTCCACTCATTGCAGACCCCATGTGACTGAGTAGAACGGTCTAGGAAGATTATTTAGGCTGCAGTCTTTGTAGAGCAGACCACTAGCTCTTCTTCTGTGGAGCTACTGAATGAAATCCAATCATGAAAATGTAAATTAGCAATCCATCATTTAACCATTGCTTCCTGAACGTCTTCTCACAATCGTTGTTATATTTGAAACCATTACTGCTGTCACTGTGTTAGTCTATCTCATTGGGGATCTTTCCATTTTTTGCTGACCGTCCACTTTACCAAGGATAATGTCCTTCTCCAGGGACTGGTTCCCCCTCCTGATAACATATCCAAATGATCAGAGATGAATTCTCACCAGCCTTACTTCTAAGGAGCATCCTGACTCTACTTCCTACACAGATTTGTGAGGATCATACAGAACTAGGCAGTGTTTCATTCTGCTATTCATAGGATGACTATATGTCAGAACTGACACCAGAACATGTTACAAGAACTTACAGGACTACTTTTACCTAACGTGTAGTTGTTGTTAAGTGCTGTCCAGTTGGTTCTGACTCATAGTGACTCTTTATAAGAGTTTCTGAGGAGTGGCTGGTGAGCTTGAACCGCTGACCTTGTGGTTCAAACCAACCTTGCAGTCTAGTGTATTCACCCACAGCACTACAAAACATCAAAATAGATGAGGTCAAAACTGATCTAAAATAAGAAAGAAATCCATCACTGGAAATGAATATTTAAACAGTCCACTCTCAGTAATTGATAGGTAAAGCGACATTAATCAGTAAGGACACAGTTGATGCTGAGGAACACAATCAATTAATTTGGTCTAATCTTAATTTGTTGAATATTTTATCCAAAATAAGTAGATTATATTTTTCCTCAAATTTGCATGAATCATTCACTAAGATTGACCTCATTCTAAGACAAACAGATGTAAAGGAATGTAAATCATACAATGTATGTTTATGGACTACAGTGTAATTAAGCTAAAAATCAACAGAAAGATAAAAAATTACCCCAAATATTTGGAAATTAAGAAACACATTTCTAAATAATTTATATGCCAAAGAAGATGTTTCAAAAGAGATAAAAAACATTTTAAACTAAATGAAAATGAAAATTTAATCATCCATTTGTGGGATAAAGTAAACACAATGCTTAACAGATGTGTGTTGCATTAAATGGAGTCCTGGTGTGGAGGTGTTAAATAAACAGTGACTACTAACTACAAGTTTGGTGCTTCAGGTCCCGCCAGCTACTTCTCGGAAAACCCCAGGTTTGCTGAGTCAGAATTGACTCTATGGCACTTAACAACAGTTATGTTCAATGACTATATTGAAAGGAAGAAAGATTTAAAATCAATAATCTTAAGATTCAACCATTGTAAATATGGAAAGAAATCAAGACTAAAATGAGCAGAAGAAAAATAATAATGAGTGGAGAAGTAAATTAAATTGAAAACAGGAAAATAAAAGAGAAAAATCTATGAAAAACTGGTTCTTTAAAAATATTCAAAACTGTAATACTCTAAAAGAGAAGACACAAATTACCATTATCAGAAATGAAATCAAAATAGACATCAAAATTATAATAAAGAGAAAATAGTGAAATGACTTATGAAAAGAATTGGTCTTTTGACTGAATAAATATAGCCTGGCAAATGTGTGATAGAAGCAATGATTTTAGAATTCTGGAGCCAGAAAATGACTTATTTTTAAAAATGTGCCTAAAATTTTTGTTAATGAGCCCTGGTGGTACAGTGGTTAAGCATAGGCCCCTAGCCAAAAAATTGAAGGTTTAAATGCACCAGGTGTTTAAATGCATGGAACAAACATGCGGTATCTTGCTTTCTTTAAGATTGTTGTTGTTTGGTACTGGGGAATTGACTCTGCCCTATAGAAACCCTATGAAAAATAAACAGTACAGAACCCTGTGCAGCCCTGCATTACCCTCACAATTTTACTACCTTAAACCCATTTTTACAGCCATTGTCAATCTGTCTCCTTGAAGGCTTATCCTCTCTTTTGCTGACACATAGGATAAGCACTCAACCTCAAGGTCAGTTTGAATTGCAAGGTCGGTAGTTCAAACTCACCAGCTGCTCATCAGAAACCCTAAACAGGGTTGCTGTGAGTCGGAAACGACTCGATGGCACACAACAACAAGAACAACTATTAATAATAATGTCCTTCTCCAAACACTGATCCTCCTGTAATATGTCCTAAGTACAGAATACCAAGTCTTTGCATCTTGGCTGGTAAAAATCATCTGACTCTACTTCTTCCAAGACAAAGTTGTTCTTTCTTCTAGAAGTCCCCAGTATACTCAGTATTCTTCACCAACACCTTAACTCAAAGGCATCAATTCTTATTTATTGTCCAGTTGTTTCATGTATATGATGTGATTAAAAGTCCATAGTTCAAGTTAAGTACTCCTTAGTCCTCGAAGTGACATCTTTATGTTTGAACACTTTAGAGAGGCTTTTTTGCAGCAGTTGTCCAAGGCAATATATCATTTGATTTCTTGACTGCTGCTTTCAAGTAGAATTAAATCCTTGACAACTTCAATCTTTTCTTCATTTATCATAATTTGTCCAGTTGTGAGGATTTTTGTTTGCTTTATGTTGAAGTGTGATACATAGTGAAGGCTGTAGTCTTTAATCTTCATCAGTAAGTGGTACAAGTCCTTTTCCCTTTCAGCAAGCAAAGTTATGTCATCTGCATATCACAGGTTATTAATATGTCTTTATCCAATCCTGACACTGCATTATTCTTCATATAGTAAAGCTTCATGGATTATTTGCTCAACATACAGCTTGGATTAGTATGGAAAAAGGATACAACCCTAACACATGTATTTTCCTATTTTGAACCTTATAGCATCCCCTTGTTCTTTTCAAATGGTTGGCTCTCATGGTCTATGTTCAAGTTCTGCATGATTATAATTCCCATTCTTCACAATATTATCCATAATTGGTTATGTTCCACACATTCAAATGTTCTTGCACAGTCAATAAAACACAGGTTAATAATATTCATTCTGATATTCTCTGCTTTTACCTAAGCTATATCTGATACCAGCAAAGTGCTTGGTAAATATTTGATTTTACATCCTCTTCTGAAATTGGCTTGGAATTCTGGCAGTTCCTCGTGCAGATGTACTTGCACAACAATTTTTAATTATTTTCAGTAAAGCTTTGCTTGCATGTGATGTTAATGATATTGTTCAATAATTTCCTTATTCAGTTGGATCACCTTTCTTTGGAATCGGCACAAATATGGATATTTTTGTCATTTAACCAAGTAGCTGTTTTCCAAAACTCTTGGCTTATAAGAGTGAGTACTTCCAGCATTGTGTTAGTTTGTTGAGACTTCTTAATTGGTATTCCATCAATCCTTGAGACATATTTTTAGCCAATGACTTCAATGCAGCTTGGACTTTTTCCTTTAATTTTATTGGATAGTGATCACCTGCTACCTCCTGAAATGGTTGAATGTCAACTAATTCTTTTTGGTACAGTGACTTTGTATCATCTTTTTTTGAGGAAGTCTGCATTTTCAATGTTGGCCCATAGGATCTTTCTATATGAAAACCTGAGGCTTGAATTTTTTTCTTAAGTTCTGTTAGCATGAAAAATATTGAGGGTATTCTTCCCTTTTGATTTTCTAACTCCAGGTCTTCACACATTTCATTATATCCTTTCCTTTTGTCTTCTCCAGCATCCCATTGAAATCTTCATTTCAGCTCTTTCACCTAAGCATTTTGACCATTTGTTTTAGCTATTGTAGATTTCAAGTCTTTTCTTACATCCATTTTAGTTGTTTCTTTCTTTCCTCTATTTTAATAACCTTTTGTTTTCTTCATGTGTGACGACAACATGTCTGGTCTTGAGTCATTAGTGACCCATATGTGAAATATATTCTTGATCTGGTCTCTAAATTCAGGTGGGCTATACTTAAGATGCTATTTTGGCACTAATAAACTTGTTTTAACTTTACCCAGCTTTAACTGGAATTTGCTTATGAGAAATTCATAATCGGTCTGGAAGTTCCCCTAAAACCTGTGACCCTGCTAGTATTTGAAATACCAGCTTCTAGCATCATAGCATGTCACAAAGTATGAGCAACTAACAGATGAGTGGAGATTATAAAGATTACAACTTTGTCAACACCAAGGGGGTGTTTTATTCTGCTTTATTCTGCTCTATTCAGTCATTGTTAGTCAGAATTTGCTCAATAGAAATGTATTATGAGAATTTTTGTTAAGATGACTTATTGCATTTTCTGTCACCTGCTTATCATCTCTAATTACCAAGCATGGCAGGAGTGGTCATGGGAATGGCAGCCCACATTTTGTTTTGACTTGCTGGCAGCATCAATCTAAAGATTCAATGCAATCTCTATGAAATTTCCAACAATGAGTTTTGCAGCAATTTAAGCATCAATGTTCAGATTCGTATGGAATTGCAAAGAGCCCCAACTAGCGACTAGCGAAACCAGTCTTTCAAAAGGACAATGTAGGAAGACTCATACGTATCGATGCAATCTTACTATGTAGCTACTATTTTAATTATTGCCAGTTTACTAGCCTGGTATTATCTACAAAACCCTCTTAAGTTCACATATACCATTTATTACTGCTTTTGTATTACTTGTTTATTTCTTTAGCTAGAATGTAAATCCATGAAAAGCAGAAACTTATTTGTTTTAATCTCTATAAATGTCCAACACTTCACAGTACCAAGAATATCATAAATGGTTGATAAATATTTGAAGAATTTATTTGGAGAAAAAGAAATAATAAAGGTTACACATTTGTATACCTATCCCCTGGATAGGCATTCTTCATTTTCATAGGTGCTGTGAGAAGCAGCACTAGACCCCAAGGTCAGTTTGAACCACAGTGTCATGGGTCCAAACTCACCAGCTGCTCCTTAGACACTCTATACAGGATCGCTATGAGTTAGAACTGACTTGACAGCACTTAACAACAAAACACTTTCATGGTAAACTTTTTTTAGATTTAAATAACAACAACAACAAAGTAACTTTACTACCCAGTGTATAGGAGTGTGGTGGCTCCTTAAGATGAGCAATGGCTGCCAACCCCTCCATGGGATGACGTTGAACTTTTCTGCTCTCTTGAAGATTATTTTTTTTTTTTTAAAGCCTCAGAAACACTATGAGTTAGAACCAACTCTGCGGCACTTAACAACAGCCCAATATACATAACAAACAAACATAATGTGGGCTCCAGAACTCTCTTCCTTGTCTGGCTTAAGTACACCACTAGTCCAGAAGGCATAGCAAACTGCCATGATTTCCTAACTTGTGTACAAGAAAAGTCTTCACTTTGCATGCTACTTAAACTTAGTAGGTCTAGCTGGCAAGGGAGAGAAAGCATGCTATATGTGTTCTATAGAAGAAAAGGCTTAATGTTTAAGATACAAAATCTGAAGACATATTTAACTTTTCAACATAGTTCGGCCTAGTTATTTCTAGTGAAAAACATATTTGCATCCCTATTTTGTTTTGTGTCCTTTAAACTAAGAGTTTCATGAGAACAGAAATTTTGCCTTGAAAACTGCCAAAATCATAGACTTTGCAAAGCTTATTAACCAAGAATTTAAAAAGTAGCTAAAAACGTATGATGTGAAAGAAAACAATCACTTCCTTATAATAAATACTTCATAGTTTATAAAATTTTGTGTATATATATCCATATATAAGGACCTCTGGTAGCATAGTGGTTACAAGTTGGGCTGCTAACCTCAAGGTTAGCAGTTCAAAATTACCAGCTCTTCCAAGAGAGATAAATGAGGCTTTCTGCTCCTATAAAGATTTACAACCTCTGAAACCCTGGACAGGGTCGCTATGAGTTGGAACCAACTCTATGGCATGTAAGAACCACCATATTCATATATATGTGAACACAGACTTGTAATATCTATGGATTGATTATAGTGCAATGGGTAAACATGAGGCTTAACCAGAAGGATAGAAATTCAAACCCACCAGTAGCTCTGCAGTAGAAAGCTAAGGAAACCTGCTCCCGTAAAGATTATAACCTTGGAAACGTTAGAAGTTCAATTTGCCCTCTATGCTCTTTATGAATAGGAATTGACTGTACAATGTGTCTCGTTTGGGGTTTATCACTTGTACCATGATACAGAGTTGTATCCTTGCAAAACCTCATGGAGCAGAAAGACAATGTGTTAGTATAGTCATTTCTCAACTGAGCGAGAAAACTGAGTCTTAGTGAGATTGAGCACGTTAGCATAGGGCACAGTTTATTGTTAAGTGCTGTTGAGTAAGTTCCTACTTACAGTGACGCTGTATATGGTTTCTGAGGAGTGGCTGGTGAGTCTTGACTACCAACACGTGGTTCAAACTGAACTGATAAGCACTGGACTAAAGTGATAACCACTTTCTGTCCAGTGCGTATCACACAAGGACTCGACCAGTGGTGGTGGTGTGCCACTGAGTTGGTTCCAACTTATAGAGACTTGTTTCTGAGACTGTAAATCTTTAGGAGAACAGAAAACATCATCTTTATCCAGTGGAGTGACTGGTAGATCCTAATGCTGACCCTGCGGTCAGCAGCCCACCTCATAAACTACTGCACTACCATATCTCCTTAGGACTCCACTTGTTGTTGTTGTTTAGTGCCATCAAGTCAGTTCTGACTCATAATGACTCTGTATAGGGTTTCCAAGGAATAGCTGATGAACTTGAACCACCAACCTTGTGGCTCAAACAGACCTTGTGGTTCAAACAGACCTTATGGTCCAGCGCTTTATCCCACAATACCACACCAGGACTCAATGATTTCACTAGAAAGAGTTAAATCAAGTTAACTCAGTAAAATTGACTTTTCCTTACACCATGTGTCTCTGCAATTATTTTTGTTGTTTTTGCTAAGTGCCTGAAGTCGGTTTTGATGCATAGCAACCTGTATAGGACTTCTAAGGAGTGCATGGTGGATTTGAACCACCGACCTTAAAGTTAGCACATCACTGCTTATCCTACAGTGCTACACCAGCACTCCAGTACAGGTCTCTGCAATACCTGTCTTTAATTTGGAATGGCAGCTTATTTCTCATTCTTCTATTGTACTTACCTGTAATACCCTCTCATCTCAGGTTTAAAGATTTATATAGTACACACATATTTCTCTTTCCTGCTGAAGATGTTATTTGGAGACAGACATTGCAGCATTGACATCCAAATGTAGTAGTCAGGGTAGTTTATTATGCTGTGGCAACAAAAACACCACAACTACATAAACAGAAATGGCTGAATTATCAAAGCAGACACAGCCTCTTTAAAAGATAAAACACTCTCATGGAGTTCCATCAGTAGGCAACTTTGATAAAGATTTAGAGTATATGGGCAAACACAAAGCTTACACAAGATTTGATTCTCTAGAAGTGCTAGAATCCACAAGTTGCAGCTTTAAAAAAAAGTTCCTTCTCACTTCCTATATTAGGATATATTTTGGTTTAAATGGAACTGAATGTATCATAGTAATCTGTTTTCGTTAGCGAGTATGTACTGTATGCTAATTGTCTTCAAAGGAATTCCAACTTACTATGACCCTATAGGTGGAGTAGAATCGCCATACAGTTTCCAAGGTTGTAGTCTGTACAAAAGTACACTACCACATATTGCTTCTATGGAGCAACTGGTGGGTTCAAACCACTAATCTGTAGTAAGCAGCCCAGTGTTTAACCACTGTACCACCAGGGTCCTTCATTTACTCTTAACAGATGTTTTATGTGTGTAATTTTTAATACTGAGAACAAGAATAAAAAGTATGAAGTATTGTCCCTACTCTTTAGCGAAAGCCTAGGAGACACAGAGAATTTCATCAATGTACTCAAGGTTACAATAATCACAACAGTAGATAAGCAGTTTCAGAATACTGTTCAGTAGGTCTATATTTAAATCTCAAAACAATATGCACCAGCTAGTGACAAAAATTGGACTATAAAATTTAGGAAAAGAAGAGTTAACCAGGAGCCTGAGATGGTTAGAGGGAAAGGATGACCTCAAACAAAATTTCATGCTCTCATATAAAATTAAAAAAAAAAAATCCTTTTGATAAACATGTTAATATATACAAGTGGGAAGTAGGATTTTTATGTATACAAAAACTTAATAGGATATGGCTGCTCAGATTACATTGGTTATTATTAGTATACCAGAATTTATAGTTTCAAGAGTCAAGGTAGTGTGACGAATGGGAAGTAACACATAAACTTGTCCTATTGCAAACAACTTGGATCCAAATCCTCTGTCATTTTCTTAATTGTTGTTGTTAAGTGCCACTGAGTCACTTCCGACTCATAGCAACCATGTAGAGGTTTTTGAGGGGAAGTTAGTGGGTTTGAATCAATGACTTTGCAGTTAGTAGTCCAGTGCTTACATTACAGAGCCACAGCAGGACTCTGATTACCTACTGTGTTTATTGAAAACATTTTGAACTGTTGGAAAAATCAAGACCTTTTAGTACTGTAGAAACTACAATAATAAATTATAGTTCATATTTTTATATTACACAAAAACTAAATAATATGGATTTTCAGGTATTCCCTCAGTAGTATTCCAAAGAGAGGTGACTCAATGGAATGCAGAAATCATCGGACAATATCTTTGATATCCAATGCGAATAAAGTTTTACTAAAGCGTAGTGGTTATGAATCGGGCTGCGAACCTTAAGGTCAGCGGTTCGAAACTACCAGCTGCTCCGCGGGAGAAATATCAGGCTTTCTACTCCAGTAAAGATTTACACCCTCGGAAACCCTGTACAGGGTCGCTATGGGTCGGAACCAACTAGACGGCACTTAACAACAACAACAACAACAAAGGTAATACAGAAATGGCTGCAAGCATACATTGACAGAGAACTTCCAGACGTTCAAGCTGGATTCAGAAGAGGATGTGGAATGAGGAATATCATTACTGATGTCCGATGGATCTTGGCTGAAAGCAGAGAATATCAGAAAGCTGTTTACCATTTTA
Organism: Chrysochloris asiatica; assembly: GCF_000296735.1. Lineage (NCBI taxonomy): Eukaryota > Metazoa > Chordata > Mammalia > Afrosoricida > Chrysochloridae > Chrysochloris > Chrysochloris asiatica. Next base: position 17,880,614 of record NW_006408519.1, on the reverse strand, counting down.
CTATTCAAAGGCTTTCGATTGTGTGGATCATGACAAGCTGTGGACAACATTGTGAAGTATGAGTATTCTGGAACACTTAATTGTGCTCATGAGGAATCTGTACATAGACCAAGAGGTGGTTGTTCAAACAGAACATGGGAACACTGGTTTAAAATTAAGAAAGATGTGCAACAGGGCTATATTTTTTCACTATACTTATTCAATCTGTGTGTTGAGCAAATAATCCAAGAAGCTGCGCTATATGAAGAAAAACATGACATCAGGATTTGAAGAAGATTCATTAATAATCTGCAATATGCAGATGATGCAACCTTGCTTACTGAAAGTGAAGAGAACTTAAAACATTTACTGATGAACATTAAAGAGCACCGCCTTCAGTATGGATTATATCTCAATGTAAAGAAAACAAAAATCCTCACTCTGGACCAATAAACAACATTCTTATCAATGGAGAAAATATTGAAGTTGTCAAGGACTTCATTCTTCTTGGATCAACTATCAAATAATGTATTGCATTAGGCAAATCTGCTGCACAAGACCTTTTAAAAGTGTTGAAGAGCAAAGCTGTCAGCTTGAGGACTAAGGTGCACCTGACCCAAACCATGGCATTTTCAATAATATATGCATGTGAAAGCTGGACAGTAAATATGGAAGACTGTAGAAGAATTAATGCTTTTGAGTCATGGTGTTGGAGGAGACTATTGAAAGTGCCATGGGCTGCCAAAAGAACCAACATATCTATGTTGAAAGAAGTGCAGCCAGAGTGCTCCTTGGAGGCCAGGATGGCCGAACTTCATCTCTCATACTTCAGACATATTGTCAGGAGGGACCAGTCTCTGGAGAAGGATACATGTTTGGTAAGGTGTATGGTCAGAGAAAAAAAGGAAGACCTCCAGCAAGATGGATTGGCAAAGTGGCAGTCTCAGTGTGCTCAAGCTTGGCAACAATTATAATGTTGGCCCAGCACCGGGCAGTGTTTTGTTCTGTTGTGCATAGGGTCACTATGAGTTGGTACCAACTCGATGGCACTTAACAACAACAACAATGAGAGAGTAATGTTTCCTTCCTAGTTTTTAGCGATAAGAAAAATGTGTCTCAGAGAGTAAGTAATTTACTTACAATCTCATAGAGGAGTTGTTTAAACTTGTTTTTGCCTGACTTGGGTATAATTCCTGGTGTGTGTGTGTGTGTGTGTGTGTGTGTATACATGTGTGGGACCGAGAAAGAAAGAGGCAAAGAAACTGAGGAAGATAGAGAGATGAATAAAGATTACAAAGAGAAAATATAAATAATAAAAGAATTAATGAACCAGCAAGCTATCAACAAACTGATAGAAACACTAGTTACATTGTTTTACAGCCAAACTGCTTATAGTTATTAATTTTATAAGACATATTCTGTTTCATTTACTTCACAGAAAAAAAGTAAACCAAATGATGCCATACATTTTCTTACTAAGTGAATGAATGTTAATGTGTGTGTAATGACAGAATAGTATGAAAAGAGTCGGGTGGCAGAATTGAGTGGGAGATGTTAATACTGAAAGAAAACCCAATCTGGTTCAAGGCAATCTTTTTCTTTACTTACTTATATGATCAAAATAAGATTTTAAAAAAATGGAATCAGAGTCTTTATTCTGTTACTTTGACAAATTTAAGATGGAGGGGGTACAAGATTTAGACTCAGAAAGGCTAAATAGAATTTTATAAGATTTTGCAGGGGTAGATACTACAAAAATGGGTTTACATGCTGAATAAGTCCTTATCCATTGGTTTATCTGATTGATTTTGTATAACCAAAGATTTGATGTCTAGTAGTTTCCCCAAAGATGTGCCAAATGGATCTAAAAGAAGGGATTGGGGGAGGGGGAGAGGAGAAGCAGTATCAAATCTTCTAACTATTAGACCCTGAAAAATCAGTAAAATGTGATCATTATTGACTAAAAGGTACTTGTTACTTACACGCTGAAATTTATTTAAGTATATAACTGAATAATGCCCCCAAACTCACCTCATTTATTTGTAAAGGAAACAGATCTGCAGGTAGGTATATTGCTGAGTGGAAGTATTTATATCAAAAGTAAAGAATTGCATCAACTCTACCCAGATAGTATTCAATTCACATCTGAAGTATAGAATTATTAAATGTAATGTGTGGCAATGTAACATCAGCACTGCACTGTGAACTATAAACTCAGCAGTTCAGATCCACCAGCTGCTCCTCAGAAACCCTATACTGGAGAGTACTTAACAATAGAAACAGCAAATGTAAAAATATCTATGTTTATATGAAATTCAAAAATGGAGATTCTCTATTATAACAAAAACAATCTACCAGGACAAAATGATCTTAGAACAGAACTTGTGGTTGTTTTGGTAATACTGGCAGCATAGTGGTTACAAGTCAGGCTGCTACCAAAAGGTCAGCAATTCAAAATGACCAGCTGTTCAGTGGGAGAAAGATGAGGCTTTCTGTTCCGGTAAAGATATAAAGCCTCAGACGCCCTGTACAGGGTCGCTATGAGTCAGAACAACTCCATGGCACACCACCACACACCACACCACATTGATATGATAAATAATGGGACTTTAAAGATAATAATAATCCAGCCAAAATTAAACTTTTCTTTCAAAGATATAATAAAACTTGTGTAGTCCATGTAAAATTCCTTTGTATATATTAGAAGTAAATCTTATATTTGCAGGAAGTTCACACATATTGTTTTGTCTCAATAGGTTTAAAATATAATTTAAAATTGCCTTAGGTAGCATAGGATTTTCAGAGTATTTTAGGTATTTTATTTTCCATTTTTAAAATTCATGTAAGCATTGAGCATGAAATGAGTTAACACAAATCCTAGTATTGCTTTCTTCAAATTAACCTCGACATGTAATACTTGGAAGCATTTATAAAAAATAATAATAACAGTTTTAGATTTATATTTCAGCACTGGCTTGGCATACGGTGGTTAAAACTCCCAATTAGAACTCAGATGATCAGAATTCATCTCTGGTGTTTGGGTAACTGTGAGCACCCTATTTCACCATGCTTTTGCTCAGGGAGCTTGCTTTTAAGGTTAAAGGAGATAACGTAAAGCATCTCTCTGCCACTTCACTAGTACTGCTTCTTAAAGACATTTTACATAGTAGCCCACCCTTTCTTAAAATCCACACCACTTCTAGACAGCATTTCAAAATTAAATGGAGCAAATTCAGACAAGAAGAAACAAGAAATGCAATAGCTATTAAAGGCCAGATGTTGTAATGGAAACTGTATATAAACAGTATTCCACTTAGATTTATTTTGAAAAATTCTGGGTCAAAGTATCGATTTAAATTTCTATTTTATGGAAACCCTATACAAAGTTTCTATTAGTCAGAGGCAACTCGATGGCATACAACAACAATAACATATTATACCAAAGCTAGCCAAGCCTATATAAATTATGCAGAGTTGCACAGATAATGGATGGTAGTACTGACATTCCATCCTCAGGAACAGGAAGCAGGAATGGAGTAGCTTGAAGGATACGGATGTCAGGAGAATTAAAAAATATACCAGTGAACATTTGTTACTTTATATAAAACATTTAGCAGCATTCATTATAGATTAAGTGTCCCCAAAATATTAGTGCTTTCAGTTCATGTTTTTTTAACTGGTCACACCCATCCAATCCCCCTTTCTTTTACTATTTTTTACCTTGCCCTCCAGTCACCCCCAATTTTCTTAATATTTTCAGCTTTCACAATACACACACAAAATCCACTCATTATCTTTGATATTAAACACAATGTTGTTGTATGCCATGAAGTCAGAGACCCTGTACATGGTTTCTGAGGCTGTAAATCTTAACAGGAGCAGAAAGCTTTATACTTCACCCAGGTAGAAACTGGTGGATTTGAATCATGAACCATGTGATACAGTCCAACATGTGATCCACTATGCCACCAGGGTTCCTATTTTATACAATAAGTTATAATAAAATAAATGAAATGATTTCATATAGTAGCTAATATTGTCATTTGGGGATTTTAGAGAAGGATTTCATTTGTAAAATCTTACTGTTACAGGAATAATAATGATAAGGACAGTGATAATGCTAAAATATTTTGCCACTCGGAGTGGATTTTCTATCTATATGGTTCAGATATAAACATGGACAGAACTTTAAAAACTATCTACAGACATATCTAAATGTTTTGTCTCCAAGAAAAAATAAAATGATCTTTCATTTGTAAGGTATAGTAGTTTATGATTCACATAAAATTAGAAAATCACATAAAATTTCTATATAAAGTAGAAAATCAATAACATCCCTGAGACCAAAACAATGTTTAATTCTCTTATCCAAGAGATGTCATGGATTTGAACAGTGCAAGATTCTAGTTTCTTATCACACCCTACTGACAGAAATAAAACAAATAAATTAATAAAATTACCTCTCATTAGAAATATTTTGTAAAAGACGTTATGTACATTTCATTTGTATTATCTCACTTTTTTTTTCCATATTACACATGAGGAAAATGAGGCTTAGAAGCACTGACATTTGTATAATGTCAGCTATCACTTGAATGACTGAACAAGAGTAGCCGTGACACAAACTGCCCTTCCTTGAAAAAGGTATTACAGCAGCAAACAGAGAAACCCAATAAACTAGAACATGTAGGTTGAGAGAGAAAGTCTTAGAAAACACTTGATTAGTAAGGTAAATTTGTAGTCAGCAGCTTTTAAAAAAATTGTTAGGGAAAAAGAAATGTGGTTGGCATGCTAAGGCCATCTCAATGATTTCTATGACTTGATCACCGGAATTTGGAAATATGTTACTTTCATATCAAAAGGATTTTGCAGATGTGGATAAGGATATTGAGATAGGAAGATTATTCTACAGTATCCAGATCAGCCCAATGAAATCACAATCATCTATGTAAATGAAAGAGAAAGGGTCAGAAAGAAAGAAAAGTTAGAAGATGCTGTATTGATTGATTGAATATACTGTTTGATTGAAGATGAAAGAATAAAACCACAAACAAAAGAATGCAGCCTCTACAAGCTGGAAATGGCAAAGAAACTATATCCTATATTGTATGTTTTTGTTCTTATATGCCACCAAGTTGGGTCCCACTCACAACAACTCTATATAGATTTTTCATGGAGCTACTGGTGAGTCTGAACCGCTGACCTTGCTGTTCAAACTTACCTTGTGGTCCAATGCTTATCCTATGGTGCCACACTCCATTGGACTAATTGATTCTGAGCATCTTCAGTTCTCATCACTCTTCTTTCTTCTGCACATGGAGAGATCAAAAGCTGGACCTTAAATAGCTGGTCATGAGCTTTTAAGATCTTGGATGCTACTCACCAAAGTAGGATATAGAATATTGTCTTTGTGGACTGGGTTATATCAATTCCCCATGGTGTTCTTTGACACTGTCGTTCTGAGCCCCCAGGCCTAGAAACTTATTGCCTTAAGATGTTTGATAATATCTAAAATCTGTCATCATTTTCCCAACAGTGTTCTCCACCACATTCATAATTGTGTTTGTAGCAAACGCAAATACTCATGTAATGTCCTCTTTCAAACTCATGTATATTTATGGGTATGCTCCTACTCTTCCTGCCATACCCATTTAGCCTGTATCTATCCTCAGAACATTGTTGTTCGAAGATTGTATCCTGCATACCTGTGTCTTCACCTATCTTAATCATTTTTCTGCCAACATCTCTCTTCTTGTATATTGCCCTCCAACTTCTTGTATATTGCCCTCCCTATGAACCAAGTTAACACATGTCTACAGTCTAAACACTGAATTGCTTTCTTCCCCCCCC
>NW_006408519.1:17856256-17870180 GCF_000296735.1 Chrysochloris asiatica | reverse complement strand
TCTTTACGGGAGCAGAAAGACTCATCTTCCTCCCACAAAGCAGCTGGTAGTTTCGAACTGCTGACCTTGAGGTTAGCAGCCTAACTCGTAACTACTATTCCACCAGAGCAGAGCTTTTATATATATATATAAAACATTGCACTGTGGCTGTGTAGAGATTTGATATCAGGAAATGAGAAGCTTTCAACTTTGTTCTACTTCTTAAGCAATGCTTTGGTTATATGAAGTCTTTCTTTTCCATATAAAGTTAGTGATCAGTTTGTCCATCACTTTAAAGAATGACGTTGGAATTTGGACTGGGAAATGATTTGGATAGTGTTGATAGTTTCACAATGTTAAGTCTTTCTATCCATGAATATGGTATATTGATCAATTTTTGTAAGTCTCTTTTGGTTTCTTGTAGTAGTATTTTGATGTTTTCTTTGTATAGGTCTTTTGTTTCACTGGTTCGATGTATTCCTAAGTGTTTCTAATGTTCAGTGGCTATTGTAAATTATTATTTTTTTCTTAATTTGCTTTTCAGAGCTGTCTTTATTAGTGTGAAATCACTGTTTTCTAATTGCTCTTGTACCCTGCCACTTTGCTGAATATTTCAATGAGTTCCTTTAATTTTATCACTGAGTGTTCAGAATTTTCTATGTATAGGATCATATCATCTGCAAATAGAGAATTTAACTTATTCTTTGTCAATTTGAATGCTTTTATTTTCCCTTTCTTGTCTTATAGCTCGGGATAACACTTCCAACACAAAATTGAATAGGGTAGGTGATAAAGCCATCCTAATCTGGTTCCTGTTCACAAAAGCAATTATTTCAGTTTCTCTCTATTGATGATAATGTTGGCTGTTGGTTTTATACATTTGCTTTTAATTATGTTGGGGAATTTCCCATGTATTCCTACTTTGTTGTGTGTTTTTATCAGGGATAAATTTTGAATTTTGAGTTTGTAAATCTTTGCAGGAACAGAACTGCATATTTCTCCCATGTAGCAGCTGGTGAGTTTGACCCACTGATTGACCTTGTTGTCAGGAGCTCAGTACTTTTCCTACAGAGCCACCATGATCTCGTCAACAAACAAGCTTTTATCATTTGCTTATTGAAGGATGTTAGTGAGTCATCCTCCAATTTTGATGCCATGTTCTTCTTCATAATCCAGTTTCTCATATTATTTGCTCAACATACAGATTGAATAAGTATGCTGAAAGAATATAACCCTGTTGCACACCTTTCCTGATTTTAAACCATTCAGTGTCCCCTTGTTCTGTTCAAACGACTGCTTCTTGGTCTATGAACAGGTTCCTCCTGGGCATGATTATGTTTTCTGAAATACTCATCCTCCACAATTTTGTCCATCGCTTGTCATAATCCACACAGTTGAAAGCCTTTGTGTAGTCAATAAAGCACAGATATACATCTTTCTGGAATTCTATGCTTTTAGCCAAGATCCACCTGAGGTCAGCAATTATATTCCTTGTTCTATGTCCTCATCCCAGTCCTACGTGAACCTCTGATTATTCCCTGTCAATATACTGTTGCATTCATTTTTGAATTATCATTAGTATAATTTTATTTGCAAGTGATATTATCTTATGATTTCTGCATTTACATCTGCATATTATGAAAGTGTTTTGAGAAAGATAGTCAAAGATCTATCAGAAAATTGCCTAAGAAATCTTCACATGAGAGTCCTTCACTATGACAATATTCTGACTCTTTCATAAAAAAAGGGACATTTTGTGAGAGTTCCAATAGGAAATCACTAGCAATGTATTTGAGAATCAGGACTGTACTGATTCTCAAATATATATATTACTTTATTGTTGTTTGGTGCCCTTACATCAATTCTGACTTTAAGGGTTGCCAACATTGAAAATCTTCATGGAAGAATAAAGCCTCATGTTTTTCCTATGGAGTGGCTGGTGATCTCCAAGTACCAGCCTTGTGATTAACAGTTCAGTGCTTTTCCTACAGCACCACTAGCATTCCCTAGTTGATTTTTGTTGTTATTGGTAAGTACTGTCAAGGCAGTTACTATTCATAGGGACCGTGTAGCTAGCAGTCCAGTGTTTACCTGCTGCACCAGGACTCCAGATGGATATTGTTATTGTTGTGGTTATGTGACACTGAATTGGTTCTGACTTACATGGTCCCTATATAGAGTTCCAAAGTGGGCTTGAACCAACAACCTCACAGTTAGCAGTCCAGTGCCTATTGCTGATGTTATTATTAAGTGCAGTTGAGCTAGCTCTGAACCATAGTTATCCTATATAGGGTTTCTAAGAAGTGGTTGGTGGGTTTGAACCACCAACCTTACAGTTAGCAGTCCAATGCTTATCATATAATGTCACACCAAGATTCCACTGCCTATTAGAAAGACCTTAATATTTTTAGGGATGAGGAGGTAGATGGCCCAGAGTTTAGACATAGGTTCATAGATAGAATTATGGCTTTCCTACAGGTTTTCCAACAAGTTTAACTATGGTCTAGGAAGCAGCATTAGAACAAGCTCACATTTTAAAATTTTTGGTGAAATGAAGTGGTAATTGAAATGGAAAACATTATAGGTCAAAGGCGTGTTTCACACGGAACCTTCCTCAAAGGGAAAGGGTTGCAGTGTTGCATAGCCACTGATCTTGCATGCAGAGTGGGAAACAATAGCATAGTGTGTCACATTTCACAGTTTCACCAATAATCCAATTTCCTGCATCAGATTTTTGAATGGGCTCACAATAGCTGTTTGTCTCAGGATTGGAGGAAGATTCATTAAAAACCTGCTACATACAGATGATACAGCCTTGCTTGGTAAAAGAAAAGAGGACTTAAAATACTTTCTAATGAAGATCCAAGACTACAGCCTTCAGTATGGGTTGTTCCTCAATGGAAATAATACTAAAATTCTCACAATTGGACTAATAAATGATATCAAGATAAATGGAGAAAACATTGAAGTTTTCACATACTTCATTTTGATTGGATCCACAATCAACACATGTGCAAGCAGCAGCCAAGAAATCAAATGAAATCTGTTCAGTAACAAGGATATCAGGTTGGACTAAGGTGAGCACCGCCCAAGCCATGATATTTTAAAGAGCCTCATATGCATGTGAAAGTAGGATAATGAATAAGGATTGATGAATACGATGGACAGCCAGAAGAACAAACAGGTCTGTTTTGGAAGAGGTACAACTGGAGTGTTCCTTAGAAGCCAGGTGGTGAAATTTTGTCTCTTATACTTGGGGACATTTTATAAGGAGAGACCAGTTCCTGGAGGAGAACATCTTGCTTGGTAAAGTAGAGGGTCAGTGAAAAAAGAGGAAGATCCTCAACAAGATGGATCACCACAGTGGCACCAACAATGAGCTCAAGCCAAAAAATTGTGAGGATGCCGCAGGACCAGGCAGCATGACATTCTGTTATGCAAAGCCTAGATATGAATCGGAACTAACTCGACAGCATCTAAACAACACAACAACAACCTTTTATAGTTCCTAAAATTTGTCAATTGGGTCTGGAGACATGATCAGGTTCGTATTAGACTTTTGGACAAGACTACTTCAAAGGTTTAGAACACTGCTTCATGAGCTCCTTTAATATATATGTTTTATTTTTTTCCTTCTCTTTTTCACAATGTTGATGTTCTGTAAGACTTCTCATTTAGTACTTCAAGAAACCTGTGATCAATCTTGCCTAGAATACAGCTTCAATGGCTATTGAAGAAACTATAGGTCAGGTATCTGCTACCAATTTTCAATTCTCTGTTCATATCCTAGACCTCTGTCCTGAATAGCAGATCTCAATACTTAACTGTCACCTAGATTACACTTTGCATCCACAAAGGTATCTCAATAACATTATGTCCTAAAGTAAGTAATTTATATTTCCTTTATAATCTACTTTTTTACATTCTATTTCAACATTTGAATTATTTATATTAAGATTATGGACCCTGAGCAGTTCTATGTTCTATGCTCTGTAAGTGTTTCTCTAAATAAATTTAGTCAACTGATTAGTGTAGGAAATTGTTTTGTAAATTCAATATTATGGTAAAAATACTAGTTAGATCTTGATGTTTACTATCAGTCAAGTTTTCTTATAGGTACTTTGCATGCACAATCTCAATTAAATCTTACATCAGCTTCATGGATTAGATATTATTACTCTGTTACACATAGAAAAAATGAGGCAGAAGGTTAAAAAACAAACAAACAAACAAAAAAACTCATCCAGGAAGTACAATTGCAAAATCCATCCTCTTTTCATACATCATACAGTACTTTTTTCAAGAAAAATAAACAAAAAACTTCACATACTTCTTAGCACAAAATAAATATATGCTGAGTTAATATTTTTATTATCAAATTGCACACTTCTTAAAATAAACATAAAATCATTAAAACTTGCCTTTTATTTTATTTCCAGTCTCATCTCATTCTGCATAAGACATTATACTACTATACTGCATTTTCTCAGTAGCATCTTCTATCTATTTTGCTTCAGAATTTCATTCTAGTAATTTGCTATCTGGAGAATATAATTTGTCCCTTAATTCTTAACTAAAAGGAATCTCCTGTGATCTGAGGCTGTATTTGTTGGATTTTTGATAAGCTTATATATATTCTACAAAGCCAATTTTAAACCAAGCTTCCAAGAAGAGTCAGCCTGCTGTCTTCATGTCTCTGTACTCTTCACCTCATTAATTGACATAATCTTAATTCATACTTTTCATTCTTCTTGGAGAAGCCCTTCTAGCAACCATCTCCTTCCTGGCCTTACATGATAGCACTCTCCAGACGTTCCACAATTATCTCTGTTAGTTCATTTTCAGCTCCTTTAGAAAAGCCCACATTTATCTTACATAGAAATGTGGATGATTCCCAGAATTTGACATCTGCCCTTTTCTATTTCTATTCTCCATACTCTCTTTGAATGTCTTTGATTTTATATTATTTGAGTTTAATACAATGACATTTCATGATTGTAGAGGTGTCTAGTGATAGTTTTAAAATTCAGTATTGAAATTTTCATGAAACATTGTTGTTGTTGTTATGTGCCGTGGAGTCAGTTCTGACTCATAGCGAACCTGTACAGGGTTTCCAAGGCTGTAAATCTTTATGGGAGCAGAAAGTCTCATCTTTCTCCCATGAAACAGCTGGTAGTTTCGAATTGCTGACCCTGAGGTTCACAGCCTGATTTGTAACCACTACACTACCAGAGCTCCCTTAATGAAACATAGATTTAGATAAAAATATTCTGTCTCTTATTTTACTGATGAAACAGTAGGACTAGATAAGAATTAAAAGAGATAGGTTTAAACAAAGTAAAGGACCCATTAATAGGGCAGATCCTCCAACAACCTGGCAGGCCCTCCATGACATGGTGGAACCTCCATCAGCATGGTGGTGGTTTCTTCTATATGGCAGGACCTACTCAATATGTCAGGGTCTTCTCAACTTGAAAGGGGATCCTTCAATAAGGCAGTGACTCATTTAGCTAGTAGGCCCTCCAGAAGCATGATGGGGATTCCTTCATTATGGCTGGTCCTCCAATAGAATGATGGAGACTTGATCAAAATGGAGGACCTCCATCAACATGGCAGATATGTTGATGATAGATGTAGCATGTTGAAGGAAGGTCTGCCATGTTGATGGAGGGCCTCCAACAACATGGCAGAGGGACAAGGTCTCCTGTCAATTCACATGGATTATATTTTGTGATTAAGAAATGAATTTTTGTTTCAAGAAACCTCTAAGATAGCAGTACTTTTTTCAGGATAACCTACACCATAGTGAATGTATGACATAACATGTATTAAGAAATAGGAATATAGTCTGTGTTAATATTTACAAATAAAAAAACAAAACAAAACAAAAATACAACAATGGACAAAATATAACAATGGCTACAACAATGGACTCCGTTATACCAATGATTATGAGGATGGCTCAGGTACTTTGAGAAATGTTAGGAAACAAGAAATGTTTGAATACAAGAAATGTTTCCTTCTGGTATGCATAAGGTTGGAGTCCTTATGTGGCAATGTAGGATAAGCACTGGAAAACTAACTGCAATGTTGGTGGTTCAAACCCACCATTCCCTCCTTGGGAAACCTCTACAGGGTCTCTGTAAGTCAGAATCAACTTGATTATACATGGCAACTTGATAACAACAACATGGGTAACATTTTGAATGATACAGGACACATCAAAAGAAGATGGAAATATACACAGTCACTATAACAAAGAGAATTTGTCTATGTTCAAACATTTCAGGAGGTAGTATATGATCAAAAGCCAATGAAAGAACCAAAGGAGGAACTCCAGGCTGCATTAAAGAGATTGTTGAATAATAAGGCTCTAAGAATATATGGAATATAAATTGTTATGCTGCACAAATGCATACAATGCTGGAGATATTCATTCTTCTATATCAAGAATTTTGGAAGACAGCTACCTGGTCAACTGACTAGAAGATCTCTATATTTGTATCCATCTAAGGAGTCCTGGTGCGGCATTGTGGACTAATGCGTCAGACTGCAAAGTCATTTGAATTGCAAGGTTGGTGGTTTAAGCTCACCAGCTGCTCCTTAGAAATCCTATATAGCGTCGCTATGGGTCAGAATTGACCCAATGACACTTAACAACAACAAAGAAAGGTGATATAACAGAAATTAGGTATGCAGAAATTAGTATACAGAGCTAAGTTGCTTGTGGGAAAGTAGTCAATACATTTCTATGAAAAGTGCCATAAAGAGATCCAGAGTAAAATGAGGGCTTATAAATTAGGGACTTGATAATAGCCAGGCATTAGAAAAGAACTTCTTCTTCATACAGAATACTTTTATGATGTAAAATTTCCTCCAATATTTCAAACACATGAGAAACATGAAATTATCTATGGGGTTGATATTTAAATCTAGTAATTTCTGACACAACACAAGACCTAAACTCAAAATCTTTAAACAGCTTTCACCACTCCCTTTCTAAATTTATATGTAAAGGATATGTAATGTATTAAAAAAAAAAAAATCTAAGTTTGGCCTTTTACATTTTGAGTCTGAAAGTAGCCTAAGAAGTTAAGTTTCTTCTTATCTTTCTAGGGTCAGTAGGGATTACAGACCACACATTAGTCGATTTACTTCAGGAAGAGAGGGACATGATGTAGACAATCATACTTTTTATTGTTTCCTGCATATTCATGGAGTTCCCAATGACTAGTAATCCAATCTTTACCAACTAGTCCAGGACTTCCTGGATTATTTAGAATGTCCATCGACACAAGAAGGTCCACCTCTGGGGACAATGGGAGCTTCTTGGTGCCTAGATCTCTCATAGAGCTGCCCTGTTACGTGTCTAAACTTGTATCCTTTCAGGTTATAATAAATGGGTAACAATAATATGAGTAATAGTCTCCATGAGCTCTGTGTGTTACTCTATCCAATTATCAAATCTACATGGGAAACTGAAAGCTCGCAGAGTCTTGTGTCTGCCTATTTGTCAGATGCTTAGAGAAAAGAGTCCTAATTTGTGAAGAACCAGATGTGTACAAAAGAGATAAGTGTAAGCAATCATTATGAAAAGAGAAAGAAAGCACTGTGTGCTTAGCTGGTGTCAGAAATGGCGAACTAGAAAGACCAGCTATGCATTACCTTCATATTTTGTGAATTTTCCCATGCAAATTTTCACTTATACAATATGTTTTCTACATTTTCTGTAAGAATTTCTTTTCAGTAGAAGATGAGGTAAGAAGACTATGGAAATGGCATGAAGTCTGCTTCTGTCTAGTCAGCCTCGCCCTTAATTTTACTTATTTAGTTCTAGCTTTTTTGCTGTCGTAGTTAATTATGTTTCATAGACTTTGTAATACTGTTTGCCATGACCCTCAGACCAAGCTATCTGGAGCTAATGAAAGAAAAAAGAAATTCAGTGCTGTGTGTTCATATTCAAATCGATGCTAGTGGCAAATTTTCAGCTAAGGTTTGCAGTGGGTTCAAGGCTCTTTTATGATGTTCAGATGCAGATGTCCCCAGCATGGGGTCTGGGTCTGCTATGAATTTCACCCAAAAACTAATAGCTTGAAAAGATGAGAATGGCTATATTTTCAAGAGGTTTCTGAGATGTTTGCCAGCTGGTGAAGCAGAACCATTTAAATATACAGTACCAGAAATACTTTTAGGAGAGCTGTCAGATTTAAGCATCACAGAGCTACACAATCATCATACTCTCTAATGCATGCCAGAAAAGAATAGTTGGGGAATTAATGAGTGAGTCCAATTGCTTAGTTTCTATGGTTGTGAGCAGCTCTGCCAGGTCTAACTTATACCCTCTCTATTCACTCATCAGATAAAATAAGGCCTTTACACATTTTATATGTAATGGAATAATGTGAACATTTTCCTTTTGTGTTGCAGTGTTATAAACAGAACTTCTCTCCGTTTATCTTTTTTTTCAGTGCCCTTAGTTTTATTCAAATGTGTATAATCACTGTTAACCAAGCATGCCACATGAACACCTGTTTCCTTTTTCCTTTCATGCTGTTTTATCCCTTGGAATGCATTTGCTCTTATTCTCTGAATTTTCCCCCCCACTGACACTTAAGGACTGTAACCCAGCCAAGGCTTCTATGCTCATTACTGGATAATTACTCTTTCTACCTTTCTTCTATCACTCTCTTTTCAATTGAACAGTTGTGCAACAAATATATAGTATAAAATCATTTGCCCTCTACCCAACTATATATTCTAGTCAATTCCTGATGTTGTTGTTGTTAAGTGGTGTTGAGTCCTTTTCCACTGAAAGCACTCCTGTATGGGGTTTCTGAGGAGCTGCTGGTGAATTTCAACCTCTGACCTTGTGATTCAAACTGACTTTGTGGTCCAGTGCTTATCCTATAACATCACATCAGGTTAATCAACATCAAATTGACACCAGGTACTTGGAAAGTGTTTCTAAGATAAAATAGACAGAAAATAGAAGATATAAGGTATACAAATGAATAAAAGGATACAGAAAAATTGTATGTATGTATGTATGTATGTATGTATGTATGTATGTATGTATTCATTTATTTGTTGGGATCATAGCATAGACTAGGTTATGTCAGCAACAGATTGAAATTTGTAATTTTTGCTTTTAGTTAGCTTACACCTGTGAGAGAAGGAAATTAGTGCTATGCATATTCTATCTCCAATTTCTAAATAAAAGTCTTTGCCTATTCAATTAAAACTTACTGTGTATCTAATGGAGTCTTGGTGTGACACTGCAGATTAATGTACTGGACTATGAGGTCAATTTGAACTGCAAGGTTGTCAGTTCAAACTCATCATTTGTTCCTCAGAAACCCTATACAGGGTTGCTATTGGTCGAAACCGACTCAATGACTCTTAACAATAGCGATATAACTAACATGAACAAAACACTATAGGTGATTTCCCAAACATTATTTAACTGTTTATCTTTACATAATCATTCCTAGTGTAGTGCTGTAGGGTAAGCACTGGATTGCATGTATGGTCAGTTTGAACTACAAGGTTAGTGCTTCAAACTCACCAGCTGCTCCTTGGAAACCCTGTGCTGGGTCTTTGTGAGTCAGAACTAACTGGATGCCACTTAACAGCAACATCAACATGATAATATGCAGGAGAAAGCTAAAGCTTTATGATTTCTCTAAGAATTAAAACCTTTGGAACCCTATGCAGGGTCGCTATGAGTTGTAATGGACTCAACAGCACTTAACAACAACATAATAATAATATAACCCCAGTTCAGCTGCTATTTACCTTGATAGGTAAGCAGTATTTGATGCACTGGGAACAAAATGTTTTAATGTAATAATACTACTTAACTGTATCATTCCCAAGATAATATGCTTAACTTTATGAATCTTCTTACACAATAAATATGAATCCAAAATTTACAAAGTGGTGTAAAAAGGTAACATTAAGTAAAAATATGCAAAAGCACCCAATAAACAGAATACAAATACAAGTTGTTTTATTGATTTATTGTAATCATCTACTTACTGAAAGATTGTTTATGTTGTTGTTAAGTACTGTCAAGTCAATTCTGACTCATAGCAGTCATAGAACTGAATAATAACATTTCTAAAGCAAAAGTAAATTCACAGAATGTCTACAAAGTACTTATACAAAATACAAGCCCTAAATACTATAGAACAGTATTGTCCCTGGTTCCCAGATAAGGGCCCCTTAGATGTGCAAATATGGAATAGAAAAAATGAAATTTTAAAAAAGCATCATAGGCAAGGATAAAATATTCTGGCTGAGATTTGGACCTCCTGGTCTTTAGTTAAATTGACTTTAGAGCCATTGCAAACTGCGGGACAAAATATAGCCCCTAGTGAGCCTTTGTCTCGAGGCACTTCACAGGCATTATCTACTATAGAAATTGGAAAAGTGTATCTTAGAGACCACTAAGCAAGGGAAGATGGATTAGTGACACCGTGGCAGCTGAAACTCTTCTTAGAATATTGTGTTGTTGTTGTTGTTAAGTGCCGTCAAGTCGATTCCGACCCATAGCGACCCTGTACAGAATTTCCAAGGCTGTAAATCTTGACGGGAGTAGAAAGCATCATCTTTCCCCTGCGAAGCGGCTGGTAGTTTCGAACTGCCTACCTTAAGGTTCGCAGCCTGATTCATAACCACTACGCTACCAGAGCTTGGAATATTAGCTTATGATAGTGCAAATCAAGATTGTCAAGTAGCAATTAGACCTTATAGAGAAACTGGTAACATTTTTTATTATGTGAAATGTGTGTAGAGGAATTGGAACAGACAGCCTCTATAGAGTGAGTTTACTTACGCAAGCAATGGCAAACTGCAGTTGCTGAATTTCAAGGAATTACTTCAATTCATTACCCGCAATCTAAACTTTGAGGTTTTTTAAAACGTACACCGTATGTCATTTCTAATACTGTATTGTTGTTGTTAAATGCTGTTGAGTCGATTCTGACCCATAGTGACCCTATACAGGGTTTCCAAAAGTGTAAATCTTTACGGGAGCAGAATGCCTCATCTGTCTGTTGTGGAATAGCTGGGAGTTTCTAACTGCTGACCTTAATATTCGCAGCCCGATTCGTAACCACCACGTTCGCAGAGCTCCTTAATACTGCCTTGAGTACCGTCATTGCAGGATACCTATTTTGTGGATAGCTCTGGAAAAGGAAACCGGTTTATTGGGATCCACAGAAAGGGTGATTGCCAGTTTTTTCACTTCTGCACAACAGGCAGAACTTTTTGCCTTAATAAGGTTATTACAGGATGTTTCCATGCCATTAAATGTTGTAGCTGACTCAGCCTATGTGGTTCAATTAGTCTCACACAATGCTACTTCTTCTTTAAAGCCATCCTCATCACCTGTATTTCCATTGTTACAACAATTGCAACAAACAATCAGGACTCGTACTCATCCCTTTTTCATAACCCATATTCGATCACACTCTATGTTGTCTGGGCCCCTGGCCACTGGCAACACAATATTTGGTCATATGGTCTCTTTTGCTTGTCCTCATGTTTTTCCATCACTGGAAAAGGAGCATCACACACTGCATTCTAACGCTTTTTCTTTAAAACACAAATATGATATTCTCAGGAGCCATGCAAGAAAAATCATCTATACCTGCCCAACCTGTGCTCCCGTGAACCTGACTGAACATTCCAAGGGTGTTAATCCCCAAAGCCTTCATACCAATGCTCTTTGGCAGATGGATGTCACTCACATCCCTGTGTTTGGTCGTATGAGCATTGTACACGTCATTGTAGATACCTTTTCAGGATTTGTATTGGCCTCTGCTCACACAGGAGAAACAGCCATGCATGTAATAGCACATTTACATGGATGTTTTGCAGTAATGGGTGTCTCTACAAGCAGAAAACAGATAACAGGCCCACTTATACTTCTAGAAGGCTTGCTTTATTTTTACAGAAATGGAACATTCTACACAGTACAGGTATACCTTATAATCCTCAAGGACAAGCAATTGTTGAACATGCCAATCGCACATTAAAACTTCAATTACAAAAACAAAAAGGGGGAATAGCCTCTTCTCTCCCCACCCCTGCCCAGAGCAGTTACATTTAGCATTAACAACTTGAAAAATAGGACCCCAATATGGCAAACCTAAAGGAGGAGACATCAGGTTTCATGATGAACCTGCTGCCATCTCCCGAGGTGCTAGTTCCAAAACTGGTAGCCATGAGTCTGAAGGAACAGAAAAATAGAGGATCATGAAAGACAAAACCTTACCCCACTAAAAGCACCACCATATCAACCTCCATGACCTGGGGGTAAATTAAACACACAGCTTCTCAAGCTGAGCAAATACTTCAACCACAGGGAAGCCTATCACGGCCAGCTTGATGTTTTTGGCCATGCTTGCAGTTGTCACTATGGAGGTAAGCGGTCAATATCAATATTGATCTTATGTTCCTCATCCTCCTTTACTCTACAACTAATTGAATGCAAAGAATTGGGATCCATGGTTTTTGTAAATGACAGCGTTGGGCCGCCCATGCCCTGGAGTGATAAGGGTCCACAGTTCTCTCAAGAAGAAGGAAAAGAAATTAATTTGACTCTGGGATTAGATATCATGCCTATCTGTTTAGGAGAGAGGAAACCATGTATAAAAATAAGATGACAAGGGTGGAATAATTGGATTAATGCGAAAATGGACACAAGGCATTTTGTATTGTTAGGAGGTTTTACTTTTTGTGAGAATGAGACAAATGTGACTATGGAACAGAAGAATAATGAGAAAGAATGTAGTCATATGAGTTATAATTGAATTGTTCCTGAATGATTAGAATGGTCAAGATGCAGAGGAGAACATGCTAAAGTATTAAAGAATGATACAGTCACCATTATTTATTGGGGACCTCATGGAAACATTTTTAACAAATTGTTCATTGGAAGAAAAGGCTAATGTTATTTGTGACTTAGTCACTGAGACACACTGGAATGTTTCAGATAATGTAATCTGGACTCAGGCATCACAATTAATGGCTTGGCATGATGGAGGAATGGCACCCCCTTGGCCACAGATGATTCATCCCATTTTAAGACCTGAAGAATGGGACTTATGGAAACTACCTTTTGCTTTATGATCTTACAAAATATTCATTAGGGATTTTTCTGGAACAACTCATAGTGAGGCCATCTATGAATTCAGAGTAAATGAGACTAAATGCTTATAAGCCTGTGTTTGATTACCTTATGTCATAGGTGTAGGACCAATAGAAATCAACGTAACTGACAAAAGTCTGACTTGTCGTTCTTGTAAACTGTATATTTGTTTGAATCATATGCTTTATAACAAAAATATGTCTATTATCTTGTTAAAGCTTTGATTGGGAATTTGGCTTCTTATTAATCTAACCAGACCCTGAGAACAAAGTGCAGAAATACATGTATTAATGAAAATGTTGGATAAAGTGTTAAATAGAACAAAAAGGTTTATTGGAGCCCTTGTAGCCATTATCCTTGGACTTATAGCCACAGTTATGGTTGATACAATAGCAGGAGTGGCTTTAAGTCAAAGTATTCAAAATGCTGAATTTGTATAGGACTGGCAGCAAAATGCTCATGATTTATGGAGTCAACAAGATAAAATAAATAGAGAAATTGTTTCTCAAGTATATGGATTGCAACAATCTGTAAAATGGCTAAGAGAAGAAATTGTAGCATTAGAATATAAAAATTCACTTAAATATACAACAATTTCTATGTGACCCCAGCAGAATACAATTGTAGTGAAATAGAGTGGCAAAAAATAAAACATCATCTATATGGTTTCAGAAGTAATATGTCTATGTTGTTGTTGTTGTTGTTGTTAAGTGCCGTCGAGTCGATTCCGACCCATAGCGACCCTGTACAGTGTTTCCGAGGCTTTATATCTTTATGGGAGCAGAAAGC
>NW_006408519.1:17843426-17854376 GCF_000296735.1 Chrysochloris asiatica | reverse complement strand
TTAATTTAGGGAGTTAATTCAGAACATAATTTTTCCGGTATCTGAAATTAAAGGGATATTTGTTGTTAAGTGCTGTTGAGTCTGTTCTGACTCATAGTGACCCAATATAGGGCTTCCGAAGAGCGACTGGTGAATTTGAATCACTGACCTTGCAGTTCAAGTCAACCTTGCAATTCCTTATAAGTTTTAAATTATAATTACTTTTTGTATCAACTGATAGAAAAATGAAACAGATTTTAAGAAATAAGAACCTGTTATAGCTCAGCATCTTGTCAAGGTGCAATTCAAATTGTGATTACAGCATCCTTTCTAGCACCTTAAAGTGTATCCAACCAGTAAGTCCTTGTAATTGCTGTTGTTCATAGGTGTCTTTAAGACATTTCCAACTCACAGTGATGCTATATACTAATAAAAACAGAAAATACCATGTTCCAAGCTGCACCATCCTCATATGCATTGCTATGTTTGACCCCATTGTTATATTCGCCGTGTCAATCCATCGTATTAATGGACTTTCTCTTTTTTGCTGTCTACCTTTCCAAGCATTTGAGTCCTTTAAGCTTAATAAGGTGTGCACTCCTTAGAACAATCAATCATATAAGATCTAAAGAACAGTGTTCAACAGGGATAGACCAAAGAGGGATGAATGGAAATACAAACACAGGAAGGATATAGGAAGAATACTCTTTCAATGTGGGGACTGCATTCAATGTCAGGGGGAAAAAAATGTGTATGAATTTTGAATGGAAAACCAATTTGCTCTATAAACTTTTATACGAATCACAAGAAAACGTTAAACAAGCAAAAAGAAGAAGAAAACAAAGTATGTGACACTCCCATTGGTGTCGGATTCGCTTCAGGTTGTCCATAATTACACTTGTAGCTGTTGTTGCTAAGTACCATAGAGTTGGTATCTACTCACAGTTACCCTGTATAAGATTTCCAAGACTTGAAAAATTTTCTTGGGAGCAGAAAGCCTCAGATTCCTCCTGTGGAGTGACTGGTGTGTTCAAAGCTCAGACCTTGTGGTTTGCAATCTATTGCTTATCATATGGAGTGGAATTTTTAGAAAAAACACTATGGCTGTGTCTATTAGTACAAGTAACTGACTTAAATCAAACAGATAAAAAAAATTAGATTTTTGAGAGTTTTATATTGATTTCCACAGGAGAGTATTTTTGGATTAAAACATTATTTGGGACAAAAAAAAAAAAAACATGGTTTGCTCAAAACTTCTCAATGCTTATGATAGGGAACTTTTGGAACATCTGCACAGTAGAATTTTCAATACATAATTTGAGCCAGTACATAATTTACCTTTCTAAATGTGAGAATTATTATATTTATCTCACTCCTATTCCTCATTTGAATCTACTGGAAATGAAGGAAATAACTCATAATTTAGTTGAAAAGGACACAGAGAAAAAGGAGTCATATCCAGACATATTTTTGAGGTTACTGTTTTTGGACTGGACCGTTGTGATGATTTTATGGGACATTTAGATTATCTGTTCGGGAAGGGATTTAGTTTCCTTTATATGTGCAATGTAAACAAATAAATATCTGTGAGCAAGAAGTTGCATTTGATTTGTAGTTGATAATTATTCTTGTTTAAAAGGATTGAAGATTGCCGCCATATAGTTAGGTATCAGGAATGACTTACAGAATTGCTCATTGGGAAAAGTAAAACTTAGCATAAATACCAATACTACTTTTCTTAGTTTTATGTAATAGTATAATTTCTTCTTCATTACAATTATTGAAAATTTCTTTAACTATTAGTTGTAAAGTTAATACATGTTAATATAGGATTTTGTTATTTTAAACATTATTTGGAACATTGTATTTTGAAGAAAGATAAATAGAATGCAAGAGGCAGCAATTCAGTGGTCAATATGCAAAGCAGTTTAATATTATATACCTGCTTTTATGGTAATAAGAGCAAGTTACTGAGTTGTTGTTGTTGTTGTGAAGTGCCATCGAGTTGGTTCTGACTCATAGCGACCCTGTATAGGGTTTCCAAGAAGCAGCTGGTGAGCTTGAACCACCAACCTTGCACTTCAAACTTTGCAGTCTGACACATTATCCCACAGCTCCACACTAGAGATGATGTCTATTCCTGTCATTGCCTCTAGCAAAAATGAAATCAATTTTAAACCTCAAAACTTGACCCTTCAGTGTATAACCATCATTTTCAGACTACAAGAAAATCAAGAAATACTGTAACTGTTACTAGGAATCATTTGTTATCTTAAATGGCGACAGCTGGGGATGATGCAGTATGTTTTTCTAACATAAGGAGTGTTCAGATGACACCCAGTCTGAGCATCAGTGGAGATGATGCATTATCATTTTTACTGCAATCATAATGCAAGCTCAAATTCAATATGATCTATTTGGTTATGAGCTTCCTAAACATTTATGAAATTTGAATGTTTTCCAAGGACCATGATTAAATCACTGCTTATTATTAACACTGTGTACCCTAAAATTGCACTCGGTGACAAAAAATACATTATTTTACCTGTGACCTCTCACTTCTTTACTAATGTACTTTAAAAGTTGCACTTCATATTTCCATTAAAATATCTCTGTTTCCACCAATCTAGAAGTAAATTTTATTTTATGTGAGCACAAGAAATACAATGTAAAATTGATTTTTCCAGAAAGAAATAAAGTTAGCACATAATTCCTTATCATAACAGATGTAAACTTGCCTGTAACCTTTTGTGAATAATTTTATGAAAGATAAAGGAAAATATATAGTTAGTTTATATCAAGAAAATATGAAAATAATGTATTATTTCATGTTCAGAAAGCAAATTTATAATTAAATGCTGAAATATCTACATTTATAATATGTTGAGAGATTTTAAAAAAAATTAATAGATTTGTTCAAGAGGGAACCTAGATCCAGAGGGCCTGGAGGAAGGTAGAATCTCCAGTGAGTAGTATTCAATCTGTCTAGGCAGGGCTGATGCAATGAAATGTAGACCCGTCTCTGGTGATACAATAGTGAATAATTGTTATCAGGACTGATTGTGAGGGTTGGAAATGTAAAGGTAGACGTTTTATAGCAAGGAGGGGAGTGATTAACTTTTCAGTCTAGGAGCGGAGGTCCCTAGGACCATCAAGGGAGAAGAGCAGAGAGTGGGACCTACCCAGAGAAGCAGTGATGCCTGAAATGGAGGCAGAGATGATGACGTGGAGCAATGGAGCAGCTGGAGACTTTAGATCCAGAGAGGTAGAGCGACTGTGTGCTGAAGACTTGGAGGGTACGGGGGAAGGATTGCATGGAGAGGATTGTAACCATGGCAATGAGACAATATACGATAGAATGAATGTTTACTAATGTAAAGTATCACGTAATTCACAATAAAACATTTAAGAAAAAAAAAATCAATAGCTATGTTTAATATTTAGTTTTGCTCCTAAAACCTTCATGAGGTCTACCCTAAGTGGAGGGCAATCTACTTTACTCTACACTAATGAATTTAAATGCCATTCACAAATACATATTTCATTGTAGTATGTAGACTACTGTCTGACCAGAGAACTGAGCTGTTTAGCTTGGCCAGGCTGGCACATCAAATCACACTCATGTATCATAATTGGATCAAGTGTGTCAAGATACTGTCTCACTAATGGCAAGCCAGAAATATTGGGAAGTGTCTGGAATCAAAGTCAATCTCAGTAGTTTATAGCAAGGAGGGGAGTGATTAACTTTTCACTGAACTGTAAAAATATTACCATTTCAAGATTATTTTAATTTTTGGAAGAACTCTCTTAGACCATTATTACCAGATTTTTCCTTAAGCTATACTTTCCTTGAATAGTGTGTAGATATAAATTGAATTAAAGTTTGAATCAAAGTCGTATATAGTCAATTTTATAGTCATATATAGCAAGTTTTATACATAACATATGGACTTTTAGCTAGATGACAATTCCTTGAGAATTATACAAAACATAAATGTATCTAAATATGCTCTTTAAGTTTGTATATGTATTTATCAACATTAGATACATCTCAGAATTGTATATGTAAGAATTCTCCAGGAAATAGTCACAATTGATGGAAAGGATGCTAAGTGGTTGAGACAACATGTGTTCAGGTCCACCTTATCTCAGGCTCCCTGATTAAAAGACCAAATAACTGGTGGTTTTGAGTTGTAGCTTCATGATATTAACCGTTCTATACCATTGTTGTTGCCAAGTGCTATCAAGTCTAGTCCAATTCACACTCACCCTGTATAGGGTTTCCTAAGAGCAGCTGATGAGTTTGTACTACCAACCCTGAGATTAGCAGTCCAGTGCTTATCCTAGAGCACCCACAAGGATTTTGTACCATTGTTGTTGTTGTTAAGTGCCATCAAGTCTGTTCTGACCCATAAAGACCCTGTACAGAGTTTCCGAGTCTGTAAATCTTTATGGGAGCAGAAAACCTCATCTTTCTCCCACGGAGCGGCTGGTGGTTTTGAACTGCTGACCTTAAGGTTTGCAGTCCGATTTGTAACCACTATGCTACCAGGGCTCCTTTGTACCATTAATCTTCTAAAAAATAATAATAAATAAATAAATAAGGACACTAGTTTCATACAAGCAAAAGAGGAGTTTGATATATGTGTCTTTAAAAAATGACTGAAGCTAACTATAAAATTGTTCTTATAATAAATGATAGTGAAATATAAATTATTCATACACAAGAAGACCATAAAGAGCCTAAGTTTCTAGAAACTTGAAATACTTTAAAAAGCTAAAAATTGAACCTAACATCATTCACACATTTCCTTACTGTTTAGGAAAATTCACATTTCACAGATTATAAGCATTATTTATAATTATGATATTCATCATGTTATAATGTTTTAACTTTAATTTACCATTATTTTATTATAATAATTTAGTAAGATATACCAGTTAATGGCAAAGGAATTTGGGGAAGTTTATTAATATCAAATTAAACTAGTATAGTTAAAAGCAGAATAACTAATAGAAATTGAGAAATTCAGTAATTAAGCATTGGATGAGCTAATTAATAATATTAAATATACAAATATCACTTTATTTCGTAACTTGAAGTAACTTAAAATTCATTGAATGTAAAAGACTCAGAAAAGCAAGTGAACTTTTCTATAAAGAATTTTTGACCAAAAATAGCTTTAAAGGATGTTATCACATATGTACATTTATAACATGGGTAAAATTACAGACTATAATGTACAAGAATACGTAATAAGTCCCACTATACTTTGGACATATATTGTCAGGAGGGACCAGTCGCTGATCATGTTTGGTAATGTGGAAGGCCAGAGAAAAAGAGGAAGACTCCCAACAAAATGGATTGGCTGGATTGATGGACTCAAGCGTGGCAACAGTAGTGAGGCTGACCTAGGATCGGACAGTGTTTTGTTCTGCTGTTCATAATGTTGCTATGAATTGGTGCCAACTTGATGGCAACTAATAACAACAAATGAATGTAAAATTGTTTTACTAAGACTACTGAAAGCATAATTTTACATTATAAATCAGT
Organism: Chrysochloris asiatica; assembly: GCF_000296735.1. NCBI lineage: Eukaryota > Metazoa > Chordata > Mammalia > Afrosoricida > Chrysochloridae > Chrysochloris > Chrysochloris asiatica. Next base: position 17,848,843 of record NW_006408519.1, on the reverse strand, counting down.
GAATAAAATGAAGGTGTTAGGGAGATACATATTCAGTACTAATTTTTGAATGTTTAAGTCAGACTTTCTGTCAGCCTGAAATATGACTCATAATACATGGTTCATAACAAAATACTCATGTAGTGTAAAAGCCATTATGCAATAAGCTGTTTAAATTACTTATTCTGATTTAAACATTGACTAAGTCTGCATTTTCATCTTTCTGTATATGTTGTAAGACCCAAACAGAAAACAATTCAGTTTTGTTGGTAAATGCCACCGAGTCTGTTCTGACTCCTAATGACATTGCACAACAGAAGAAAACATGGCGTCCTGTGCTGGCCTCACAATTGTTACACTTGAGCCCATTGCTGTGGCCGCTGTGTCTTTCCATCTCCTTAGGAGTTGTCCTCTTTTTTGCTGACCTTCCAATTTACCAAACATGATGTCCTTCTTCATAGACTTGCCCCTCCTGGTAACGTGTCCAAAGTACAAATCTGGCAATCCTGGCTTCTAAAGAGCATTCTGGCTACACTTCTTCCAACACCGATTTGTTTGCTCTTCTGGCAGTTGATGATACTTTCAATATTCTTCTCCAATGGCATAATTCAAATGCTTCAATTATTCTATAGTCTTCCTTACTCATTGTCCAAATTTCACATTGCTATGGGGTGATTTTGCTTGCTGAAAGTGAAGAGGACTTGAAACATTTTCTTATGAAGATCAAAGAGCACAGCCTTCGGTATGGATTACATCTCAATGTCAAGAAAACAAAAATCCTCACCACTGGACCAGTAAACAACATTCTTATCAACGGAGAAAAGATTGAAGTTGTCAAGGACTTCATTCTTTGGATCAACTATTAACACTCGCGGAAGCAGCAGTCAAGAGATCAGACAACATATTGCATTGGGCAAATCTGCTGCACAGGAACTTTTTTAAGTATTGAAGAGCAGAGATGTCAGCTTGAGGACTAAGGTCCACCTGACCCAGCTGGACCGTGAATAAGGAAGATCATAGAAGAATTGGTGCCTTTGAGTTGTGGTATTGGAGGAGAATACTGAAAGTGCCATGGACTGCCAAAAGAACCAATAGATCTGTTTTGGAAGAATTGCAGCCAGAGTGCTCCTTGGAGGCCAAGATGGCTAAGCTTCGTCTCTCATACTTTGGACATATTGTCTGGAGGGAACAGTTGTTGGAGAAGGATGTCATGCTGGGTAAGGTGGAGGGTCAGAGAAAAAGAGGAAGACCCCTAACGAGATGGATTGGCCAGGTGGCATCATTGATGGACTCAAGTGTGGCAGCGGTAGTGAGGTTGGCCCAGGATCGGACATTGTTTCATTCTTCTGTGCATGGGGTCGCTATGAGTCAGTTCCGACTCGATGGCACCTGACAACAACAACAACAACAACAATGGGGTGATTGAAAATATCATGACTTGGGTCAGGCCCCCCTTATTCTTCAAACTGATACCTTTGCTCTCAAACACTTGAAAGAGACCTTTTGCAACAAATTTGTCTGATGCAATATGTTGTATGAGGTGTTGTGTGTGTGTGTGTGTGTGTGTGTTTCTTACTTTTTATTGTAGATTGAGTGAAGGTTTACACAGCTGATCATCAGTTTTACATTTAACACATCATATACTTTGCTTTATTGCAATGATTGCAAACCCCGCCACGTACCATCAGTTAACAGTATTTACCTCTATTTACTTTAAGTCTAGCACTCCTCCCTGTGTCTTCCACTACCTTAATCTTTCATCTGAAAATCTCCCTCTTGTGTATTGCTTGTGAAGGTTTATCAATTTTATTTGAGGTTACCCAGAACTTTATTATTTTTCCCCCATTTAAAATAGTCGGTTTCATTTTGAAATCTACTTGACTTTCTTGCCATTTGGAAATTCTGTATCTATACTTTTCTTTGTTTTTGCTTTATAGTTGACTTCATTATACATTGACATCTCTGTTTCCCTCTTTTCAGTCTTGTATGTTTGTTTGACTTTAAATTCTTGCATATCTGGGTGGAGTTCTGGGTGATATTGTCATCTATGTCAATTTCAGGTTGTTGTCTGCTGTTGTTGGTTCTCATTCCAAAGAGCACGCTTTAGTACTTTTTTGTAAATTTGGCCAAATTACTACAAATGCCTTCACCTTATGTTTATCTGGAAATGTCATTATTTCACCATCCTATTTGAGGGACAACTTTGCTAGATATATGGTTTTTGGTTGGCAATTTTTTTTCTTTCAGAGTTTTATATATATGTCATTCCATTGTCTTCTTGCCTACATGTTTTCTGCTGAGAAATCAGAGCTCAGTCTTACTGATTTTCCTTTGTAGGAAACACTTCCTCAAACTACTTGGATCACAACTTTCTGAGAGCAAAGTCTGCATAGGAGGTAGATGAGGGTGGGGGTCAGGCTCACCTTTGTTATTCAGGGGAATGGATGGATCAAAAATTGCTTCTAAAAGTTCAAGATGGCCACTCTACATCTGGTCAGCAGTCCATTCACCATTCTCCTTCTTTCACCACTTCTGCTTAGCTTACCCTCCCAGTAACTATTTAGTTCACTCCTCCAACTTTTCCTACAGTGCTCAGGGTCCCAGGATTGTTCTCTGTATTTCTTTCATTTGGTCTCCTGAATCTTGGTTATAAAGGGTCTGTATATCTTGTATGTATAGTCTGCCATCTTACCAGAAGAGAACAGTTCTTTCAAATCTTTTAAAAATACGTAAGTTAAGTCGTTTTGTTCATCAGTATCCACCCATGGTAACCTCATGTATGTCAGAGATTTCAATGACTGGTTTTGTGGAAGGAGACCGATGTTGATTTTGGGTGCAATCAATCCTTCCATCATTTGGCTGGCTGCTGATTGAATTAAACATTTGCACCATTCAGAAATTTCAGTCTAAAACAAAAGTTTGTCCTACAATCACTTTAATGTTGTTTTATATGGCATATATTGTAGATTTTTTTAAAAAGAGAAAATCTATAGTGAATAATTAATATCAGGACTGATTGTGAAGGTTGGAAATCTAAATGTGGACATTTTTTAGCTAGGAGTGGAATGATTAACTTTTTAGTATGGGAACGGAGGACCCTAGGACCATCGATGGAGAAAAGCGGAGAGCGGGATCCTACCCAGGGAAGCAGTGAGGCCTGAGTTGGAGGCAGAGAAGACGACATCAAGAGATGGAGTGGCTGGGGACTTGGGATCTGGAGAGGGAAATGGACTGTGGTGGGGGGAGAGGGTGCAGGCTTACAGTGTACACCCTTTGGTTGGGTGAGGATGCATGGATGGAATGGTAAATATGCCAGTGAAATGATAGATGACAGAATGAATGTAAAACTGATGTTCTCCCATGTAGACTATCACACAATTCATAATAAAACTTTTATTTAATAAAAAATAAAAAAGAAGAAATAGTGAAAAAAGAGAGAGAGAGAGAAAATCTAATTGCTCTGGAATAGAAAAATAGCTTGGTATAAGCAAAATTATGATGTGGAACAAAAAATACGGGAATGCAGTAGCTTCAAAAGCAAAGCTTGCCCATCCTATATGTACTTACCAGGCCATGTCATAATCATTCTAGGAGCCAGAATGAAGGCCTAGCCACTTCTGACGACACTGGTTATCTCCAGGCAGAGGGAGAAAAAGTTCTATTTTATAGATGAGGTTGAGTCAAAAATTATCCACTCTGTGGCTATAGAATTTCTTTGAATCAACATTCATAAAAATCAAATGCATCATTTTTCAACATAATCTCCTTGCTTTTCAATACCCTTTGTCCATCTTTCAACAAACTTTCCTATTCCCTTATTAGAAAAAATTTTAGACTGAGATGCAAGCCAGGAATGCACAACTGCCTTCACTTTTTCATCAGCAGTGATTCCTCATCTTTGAAGGGCTGTTTGCAGGAGATCAAATGGGTGAAAATCTGATGGAACAAGATGAGAACCATAGGGATGCTTTCACAGCTCAAAAGGAAGTTTTCAGAGTGTCAACAGTTTGGGCAGATCATATGACCATAGATATCAGTCCTCTGCATTTAATCCAAAGTTTAGTTTAGTTTTCAGCTCTTCAGTAAGCATCTCACTGTAGTGAGCATTGTTGAACCTATTTCCAGTAGTGTTCCAATACTGGCCCTTGAGAATCCCAGAAAACTGTAAGCATCAACTTTTACAGCAGATGCTTGACTTTTGAACATTTTCCTTTTTTGATGATTCAAGATGTTTCTATTCCAAACTGCAGTTTACTCTCAGTCTTATAGTGATGAATCCATGTCTCATCACCAGTAATGATTATTAAGAAAATTTTACCTTCTTTTGAGTATTGATCCAAATTTTATTTGCAGATGTCCAAATGCTTGTTTATGCTCTTTCATATAGAAATAATGATGAGTGATATTGTTACATTTTTTGTATCATGTTAACATTTTTCTTATTTATGTTCCAGTTGTTTCAGTCTCATTAAGTCAAAGTCTCTGCTCCAACCTTCTTATGTAAGCATTGCTGTTGTTGTTAAGTATCATGAAGTTGGTTCTGACTCATAGCACCCTGTATAGGGTTTCCTAGGAAGGGCTGGTGAGCATGAACCACCGATCTTGCAATTCAAACCTAACTTGCAATCCAGTACATTAATCCATCTAAGCATTTAATTTTTTTTTTTTTAAAGGGCCATCAAGTTGGTTCCAAATTATAGCAGCCATCTGTAGAGTTTCCAAGGAGCATCATGGATATTTGAATTACCAGACTGCTTTAGAATAGCTGTTGTCCATTTGTTCTTACATAGAAAACAAAAAATGAAAGAATGTAGTACTCATTGGTGATAATCATTACTTCTTGAACTAACTGTTACTTCGCTTAAAGGTGATTTGAGGGGATAAGTTGATTCAAGATTAAAAGAGTAATTTAGAGCACAGAAAAAAAGTTAAGAGTAAATGATGTCGCTAATACCTTCTACTTAGAATTGGCATGTGCCATTTCTATTTATACATATGTTTGGAATATAACTCTCTTTTCTATTAAAATTCTATAAGGTAATTTCAAAAATTTAACAGAAAAAAGGAATTGAAAGATAGTGAAATTTTTCCACAAACTTGAAGCCCTTCATATTTTGTTTTTGCATTTCCAAGGTATTGTGCATTTTGGCTTGTAGTATCTGTTCAGGATTCAATATGGTGTTTCACTTGTGGCTTATATGCCAGCTAATTTATTTTAATAAACCAATTATTGCTCAAGATGTACATTATTTCTAATTGGAGTTATCATCATCAGCTCATCCTGTGTTCGTTTTTGTTCTTTATTTTTAAATAGTGCTTTTTTTTAAAAAAAAGTTTTATTGTGAATTATATAATAGTTTACATGGGAAAACTTCAGTTTTACATTCATTCCATCGTATATCATCTCACTGCCATGGTTCCAATCCCCTCCATGCATC
>NW_006408519.1:17832048-17836546 GCF_000296735.1 Chrysochloris asiatica | reverse complement strand
GACATGTTTAATGTTTATCTGTGGCCCTTATACTTAAATGAGTATGTATTTTGGTACCTTTTTATGCTTTCTGATTGCTTTCCGTAAATAATGCTTTTAAATCCCACATACAAGTCAACATTGTGTTTTGAAAGTACATAGGTATGTTGTTGTTGTTAGGTACCATTGAATCAGTTTTGATACATAGTGATCCCATATATATGAGATTTCATATGAATTTAAATATAAGCATGCCTACATTGTGAAGTTCTCCAACATTAAGTATAAGTCATTATGAACTTGTAAGTCATGATAAAGTTTAATTAGAAATAGTTTTGATTTAGACATAAAAATATGTAAAAGAGGTAAAAAGTATAAACAACCTTTAACTTGACCTTGGCCTGATTAGCTGTGATAAAGAAGATATTGTTATAGTTGTTAGGTGCCTTCGAGTAGGTTCTGACTCATAGCTGCCCTATGAATAAAAGACTAAAGCACTGCACAGTCCTACATCATCTTCCTACCATCCACCTGTCAGTTTGTCATACTGTGGTGGCTTGTGTGTTGCTGTGATGCTGGAAACTGTGCCATTGGTATTTTAAATACTGAAGGGTCATCCATGGTGGACAGGTTTCAGCAAAACTGTCAGAGTAAGGCAGACTAGAAATAAGCAGAGATAGACCCCTTCTGAATGGCTAGCCACTGAAAATCTTATGAATTGCAGTGGAACATTATCAGATACTTGCTGATAAAGATCAAAGACTCTAGCTGTCCTTATGGATTGCACCTCAATGTAAATAAAACAAGATATTCACAATGGGACCAATAAATAACATCATGATAAATGGAGAAAAGATTAAAGTTGTCAAAGATTTTATTTTGCTTGAATTCACTATCAACAATAATGGAAGCATTACTCAAGAAATCAAATGATGTATTGCATTAGGCAAATCTGCTGCAAAAGACCTCTTTAAAGTGTGAGAGAGCAAAGTTATCAGTTTGAGGCCAAAGATACACTTGACTCAAACCACAGAAATTCCAATAGCCCCATAAGCATATGAAAGTTGAACAGTGAATAGGAAAGACAGCAGAAGAATTGATAAATTTAATTTATGATATAGGAGAATCTTATTAAAAGTATATTGGATTGTCAGATGAAGGAAAAATAAAAACTGTCTCAAAAGAAGTACAGTGAGAATGCTCCTTAGAATCCAAGATGGTCAGGCTTCATCTCTCATACTTTGGAAATATTATCATGAGGTGTAGTCCCTAGATACAATTGCATGGTAAAATGGAGGGTTAGAGAAAAAGAAGACCCCAAGGAGATGGGTGGTTGGCACAGGAACAAAATCAAATGGGCTTAAATGGAACAACAATTGTGAGGCTTGTGCAGGACTGGGCAGTGTTTCATTCTGTCGTGCATAGGGGCACTATGAGTCAGGACCGACCTGATGGTTCCTAAGAAAAATAAGCACCATTTTCATAATCACTGCAATGTTTGAGCCTGCTATTGGAACCGCTGTATCAAACTATCTCGTTGAAGTTCTTCCTCCTCTTTTTCTGAACCTCTACTCTACCAAGCATGGTATCCTTCTCCAGGGACTCTACCATTCTAATGACATGCCAAAGTATGTGAGAAAAGTTTCTCTATCCTTGTTTCTAAGGAGCATTCTGGCTGAACTTATTTCAAAATAGATTTGTATGTTTTTCTTACAGTAAGTATATTTAATATTCTTTGCTACTATCATAATTCAAAGGCATCAGTTATTCTTTCATATTTCTTATCTGCTATCCATATCAGGTGATTGAAAATATCATGTTGGGTATCATGAATTTACTTGTTAAGACTTTTCTATATAAAGCCTTGTTAACTTGTATCACATGATTAGATGGGACCATGTAACTAGGATGTACATAACTCAAACACAGGGATTGGTTAGGTTTGCCATCCTAGTAGGTTTCAAAGGAGCCATCTTAGAAGCAGCACAAACAATCCCAGAACCATCAACAAAGAAGAATCATGAGCAGAGCTTGAGAGCCCTACCTGGAAAGGCAGCAGCAGAGGAAGCAACATGGAGAGACGAAGTAGCTGTGGCTTTCTATAGCCCGTGGACTATGTAAAGCTGAGTATCTATAAGCAGGATACTGGCTTTCAGAATGTTCCCCATGGACAGTTACAGATGGGCTAAAGGAGCTGTGGATCACTTACCCAAACAGGGCAGAAGCTGAGGGGTCACATGGCTGAGAGGTCAAAGACAACAGGTAAGCATGCCTGCTGTACAATAGAGAAGAGAGGTGACCGCTGCATTCTGATCCTGAATTGTTAACTTCCATAATTAGCCCCGTCATTGTGAGTATTGTCTATGAGTTCTATGTGGCCACTGCAGCAGATGATAGAGCCCAGAGGAGAAGCCAATTATGTTGTGGAAAAGATGGTTGGTGTCAAATAGGGCAAAGAAGTTTGTAGGGTGGAGACACTTAGGTGAGAGTTACAGATGCCATTTGGTTCCTATAGTTCTGTGGCAGTCTCATGGGTCACTCTCATCACTGAGCCTTTCATCCTGCCTTTGTGATTTACAAAGTCCACTCTTTAATTTTTAAAAAATGAAACTGGCAATACTTCACTCAAGCACTTGTCTTGTGATAAAAATATTCTTACTATTAAGGCCCATATCAATCAATTGACCAGATGCCAGAAATTTCCTTACTTAAGGTAGGTATCTGGGATTTTCCCATTATTGAATCCATTTTTACCTAAAAGACAGTTTAAGTAAAAATAATGTCAATTAAAAGAGTGAATGCACTAAATAATGAATATGCTTAAATGTATCTTGTTTTCTATATTTTATATAAAGGATTCATTTTTAACTGCAGCTGAGAAATTCATTTTGTATATTTTTAGTCCCTTTAGTATCACTGTGATAAAAATATGCAGCATTTAGATCCATTGTTTTCAATTTTATGAATAAAATGAGAACTATGGAGTCCTGGAGGGGCGCTGTGGGTTAATGCGCCAGACTGCAAAGCCATTTGAACTGAAAGGTTGATGGTTCAAGCTCACCAGCTGCTCCTTTAAAACCCTATACTGGGTCATTATGGGTCAGAACTGACTCTATGACACTTCACATTAAATTTATAATCCATCTATCTTCCTTTAGTTTTATTCATTTTTATAATTTTATTGCTAATCGTGTGTTAATATGCTTTTGGAAAATTATCATAAGTGGTTAATTTCCTAAGTAGTATCCCCTTGTAAAAAACATTCAGCCTGAATTCAAATTTTAGTTCTATTTCTGTTAAAGAAGAGGCTGTTAGAGTATAACGAGAAACACAATGGTTAGGATAAATTTTATAGCTTTAGTAACATCATTCTCTTTTTCAGTGACCTTGAGGCTGTCCTAAATTACTCGTCTTGATGGTGCATACCAATAGGAATAAGAGCAATAATTGTGCCTGATGGTCCATTTCTAGTGTAGCTTCAACAAATTATCCCATAAGGTTTGAAGGTCTTTTTTATTACTCTAAGTGAAATCAATAAACAAATTAATTCTTTTTTTTTTCTTTGTATCTAAATTCACTTTCAAAAAGTAGGTTGTATTTGCTAAATAAAGGTTTGCTGTACTAGTTTAATATTAGGAATTGTATACACACATAGCATGAAGACAAATACCATTAGAGCAGTGTTAAGTATTCTGCTAATATGGTGTTGTTAGGTGCCATCAAGTCGGTACCAACTCATAAAGACCTTATGAGCAGCAGAACGAAACACTGCCCAATCCTGGGTCAACCTTACTACTGTTGCCACGCTTGAGTCCATCAATGCTGCCTCTTGGCCAATTCATCTCATTGGGAGTCTTCCTCTTTTTCTTTGGCCCTCTACCTTACCAAACATGATATCCTTCTCCAGCAACTGGTCCCTCCTGACAATACACCCAAAGTAAGAGAGACGACAGTATGGGCAGAGGTATGGGAACGTGCAATGTCATACAAGATCACAATGCCCTCAGATAGCACTCCTCTGCATTTAATCTGATGTTTAGGCTTCAGCTCTTCAGTAAGCATCTCATTGTAATGAGCATTGTTGATTGTTGAGCCGTTTTCCTTGGAAAACATGTTCCAATACTGTCCCTTGGGTGTCCCAGAGAACTGCAAGCATTAATTTTCTAGCTGATAGTTGACTTTAGAACTTTTTATTAGGCAGTGATTGAGGATATTTTCATTCCATATGTGCCATTTTATTAGGCAGTGATTGAGGATATTTTCATAACATGCTGTGCCGTTTACTTTCAGGCTCATCATGATGAATCCCTGTCTCATTACCAATAATGATTTTTTTTTTTTAAAGAAACTCTTACCTCCCTTCTAATATCAGTACAAATTTTGTTTGCTGATGTCCAAATGCCTCTGTCTATGTTCTTCTATGAGGTTTTTCGGTACCCATCTCACATAAATTTTTCAACACCTAAGTCCTTTGTGTATTATTTCATAGGCAGAGCCATGGGTGATTTGCCATATAATC
>NW_006408519.1:17824740-17826299 GCF_000296735.1 Chrysochloris asiatica | reverse complement strand
ATGGTCAAATGATGTATAGATGGATTATAAATGTGTCTAAATTTAGTTTGGTGTACTTTAAAATATTCAAAGGGAATATGAAACCTTGAATTATTTTTCTAAGACTGAAAAACAGCATTTGATATTAGAACAGGTTATTAAAATATGCATTACAGAACCAAGCTAATAGAAACTGTCGACATTGTCATTGACATTTAAGCCCCAAAACAGGTAAGTAATATTGTGCAAACTATATTTCTGCAGTGTAATTAGAGTGGTCACAATGTTCATTTTCAAGCACGTGACATTTGAAAAGAGTCTGAAAGAAACTAATGAATCCATGCCTTCAAAAATGGTAGAGCATTAATTTCAACATTCCTGAGGCAAAACATGAGTTATTATTTGTATTTCAAAATAAGACAACACGTCTTTGATAAAGGTAGAATAACTAATCCTATGCATGTATTCTTATCTCTGTATAAATTCTCAGGTTAATTGTATGGTTGAAAGTGATGTCTTATTTTAGGATTATTGTTTAGTGTTAATGTTAATGACTTGATCTGCCATTTCTATGGTAAATATCCCTATCTTAATTAGATGACTTCTTTTGTCTTTGATCATACCTCTATTGTTGTTGTTGCTGTTGTTAAGTACCATGGAGGTGGTTCTGACTCATAGTGACCCCGTATAAGGTTTCTGAGGAGCAGCTGGTGAACTTGAACCTCTGACCTCATGGTTCAAACTGACTTTGCAGTCCACCACATTAACCCACAGTGCCACACCAGGACTCCATAACTTTTAATTATACACTATTGTAATTAGTGAAGGAGCCCTGGTGGCACTGTTGGATAAGCATTGAACTGCTAATCAAAGTAGGTGGTTCAAATCTTCTAGTCACTCCTTGGTAGAAAGATGAGGCTCTCTGCTCCCATTCAGATTTAGAATAAAAAACTCTAAGGAGTAGGTGTACTATATACTACCAGGTTGCCATGATTCAGAATAGACTCAATAGCAGTGGGTTTTGAAAATCATTGAAAGGACTCTTGATAGCTAAACTTAAGTGGCTAACTGAAAGGTCAGTGGTTCAAAGCTACCAACCTGTCCAAGGAGAAAGATGAGGCTGTTGGTTTCTGTAAAGATTTATAGTCTTAGAAACCCTATGAAGCAGTTCTACTCAGTCCTACAGGGTTGGACTTTATGAGTCCATTATGAGTCAGAATTGACTTGTTGGCAGGCGATTTCATAATCACTGAAAGGATTAAATCATTCATCTGCTAACCAAAAGGTGAGTGGCTCGAATCTACCAGTCACTCCATGGGAGAAAGATGGGCAATTTTCTTCCATAAATATCTACAGCCATAGAAACCATATGAAGAAGTTCTACACTTTTCTATTTGTTCTATGAATTGGAATCATCTTGACTGACACCAGTTGGGTTGGTTTGATTTTATTCAGTTATGATTGAAGGATCCCTGGTGGTGAAATTATAAGTTATCAATTTTAACCAAAAAGTCAGCAGTCAAACTCACTATTCTGTGCGAAAAAGATGATTTGCTAAAGATTCCAGTCTTGGGAATTCT
>NW_006408519.1:17814687-17824058 GCF_000296735.1 Chrysochloris asiatica | reverse complement strand
AAGTCGGAAACTACCAATTGTTCCATGGGAGAAAGATGAGACTTTCTGCTCCTGTAAAGATTTACAGACTCAGAAACCATATGCAGAGTCGCTACAAGTCAGAACCAACTCCATGGCACAGCAAGAACAACAACAACAATTTTCAAAGTCTGAAATTGATCAAACATGCAATCAAAATGTATTGGTGATTCGAACGTTAAAACACGGAAATAATAAAGAGGAAGAGTCAGTAGTTGGAAAATAGATCTTGGATATGGAAAAGAAGCTGAAGATCACAAGATAGAATTTTGTAAGTCCACCAATGACTTAATCATTTCAAATAACTTTTCAAAACAGCATAAAAGACAACTCTACACATGGACCTCACCAGATGGAGTGTGCAGGAATCAAACGGAATACATGTGGGAAAAGATGGAAGAAAAGCTCAGTATCATCAGGTAACACAAAGCCGGGGCAGAAAATCAATTGCTCATATGCAAATTCAAGATGAAACAGAAAAAAATTAAAAGAAGTCCAGAAGAGACAAAAATATGACCTTGAATATATTCCACCTGTATTTAGAGATTATTTCAAGAACAGACTTGATATATTAGAAACTGACTGAAGACCAGAACATCTGTGGGATGACATCAAAATGTTGAATGAAATTCAAAATCATAAAAAGGACCAGGTCTACTTGTCTGATAGAGATTGGAAGATCCTCTGAGACAATATACTATATACATCCTCTGTGACTATATATATGACTTTCAGTCATATAATATGTCTATAAGTTTGAACCGCATGAGGGAGGATTGCAACCCCATAAGATCAAAAGGACATTTGCCCAGGAATAAAGCTCTGAAGGTAAAAAGGGACAGCAATAAAACAAAACAAAACAAACATGAATGCAAACAATAAATACAGATAGAAAGCAGGGAGAGTGTTGTTGTATTGTAGGGATTACAATGTTACAAAACAAAATGTATGTAATTATTGAATGAAAAACAAATTTGCTTTGTCAAACTTTCACCGAAATCACAATAAAAAGTCAAAGAACAAAAGCAAAACAACAGCAACAAAACAAAACACAAAGAGTAGCCAGGTAAACTGTAAACTGTCTCACTTTAGAAATTAGGGCAAGGACAGGCAGATGCCAAAAATGAATACTATCTCTGAAGTATATGATATACTGTTTAATCATTGCCAGTCATTATTACATTAAAAAAAAAATTTGTTTTTATTCAAATTGTTTTGTACCTGATAGATCTCTAATTATCAATTTGATACCTCCCCAAATAATGAAAAAATTGCAGTTTGTGAGCATTGTCATAAAATTGTATTACCTGCAGTGTAATAAAGCTAATTAATTTAATCAGCTAAAAGGCCATCATGATTTCACCATACCATAGTAGATTACAAGCATATTAATTATTTTAAATGTATTTCTTTGTGGTATTTTTAGGACTCACTCTGTATTTATGCATGCTATTGATAATGAGGAAGACACAGGGCTGGGCAGTGTTTTTGCTCTGTTGTACATAAGTCTAAGGTACACTGAAGGCATTTGCAAAGAACAAGGCACTGGGAATTGATGGGCTACAAACTGAAATCTTACAACAAACTGATGCAGCACTATAGCCACACACTCATCTATGCCAAAAAATTTGGAAGATAGCTACCTGGTCTACTGATTGGAAGAGATCCATATTTGTACCCATACCAAAGAGAGCTGATCGAATGGAATGCAGAAATCATTGGACTATATAATTAATATCGCATATAAGTAAAATTTTACTAAAAATAATTCAAAAACAGCAACAGGGAATTGACAGATTCAAGCCGGATTCAGGTGAAGACATGGATATCTTTGCTGATATCAGAGTGAACCCTAAAAATACCTCAAAGAAATACAATTAAAATAATTAATATGCTTGTAATCCACTGGGTATCTTTGCTGATGTCAGATTGTTCTGGCCTGAAACCAGAGAATATAAGAAAGATATGTTACCTGCACTTTATTGACTATAAAAAGGCTTTTGACTGTATGTATCATTACAAGCTATGGGCAACATTGTGGAGACTGAGTGTTTCAGTCATCTTCACAATTAATTGTGCTCATGAGGTACCTGTACATAGACCAAGAGGCAGTCATTAGAACAGAACAATGGGAGACTGAATGGTTTACAGTTAGGAAACTGTGCACCATGGTTGTATTGTTTCTCCATACTTATTCAATCTCTATGCTGAGTAAATAATCTGAAGAAACTGAATTATATGAAGAAGAAGGTGGCATCAGGATTGGAAGATGACTCATTAACAACCTTGTTGCTGAAAGCGAAGAAGACTTAAAGTACTTACTGATCAAGATGTAGACCACAGCCTTCAGTATAGCTTGAAAATAAAAATCCTTGCCACTGGACAAAAAAAAAAAGCATCATGATAAATGGGGAAGATTAAAGTTGTCAAAGATTTCATTTTGCTTGGATTTCTTATCACACTCATGAAAGCAGCAGTTAAGAAATCACATGATGTATTGCAATTGGCAAATCTGCTTCACAAGACCCCTTCAAACTGTTTAAGAGCAAAAATGTCAATTCGAAGGCTAAAGTACAACTGTCCCAAACTATGGTGCTTTCAATATCCTCATATGTATATGAATGTTTGACTGTGAATAAGGGAGACTTTAGAAGAACTGATGCTTTTGAGTTATTGTATTGGAGAAGAATATTAAAAGTACCATACACTACTAATAGAAGAACAAACAAATCTGTGTTGAAATAAGTGCAGATGCTCCTTAGAAATCAGGATGGCGAGACTTCAACTTTCATACTTCGGACATGTTATCAGGAGAGACCAGTCCCTGCAGAACAACGTCATGCTTGATAAAGCAGAGGGTCAGCATCAAAAAGGAAGATGGACGGTCCAGTGAGATGGACAATACAGGGGTAGCAGGAATGGACTCAAGCATAACAAGGATTGTGAGCAGAAAGCAGGCCCAGTCATTGCTTTGTTCTGTTGTGCATAAAGTCACTATGAGTTGGAACTGATTCAACAGTACCTAACAATAATCCATTTATTGATTCATCCAGCAGATATAAATTCAGTACCTCCTGTATGCTGGAGTTTTATGTGACTAAAATGCCGGTGTTCTATATTATCATCTATTTCTTTATGGAAAACCTATTTTTGTAGAAGAAATACAGAAGTTATTACATATTGAAAAAAAGTTGTGATCTTGAAGCAGAAATAATTGCAGTTGATTCTACATTCCTGCACAATAGTTTAGTACATAATATTTGGAAAATAAATTCTATTAATAAAACTCAGTGATATGACAAGAAGAAAAAAAAAAGACGGACCTTTCCATTTTCAGTTAACCCTTCTATTCCTTTAATTGCTTAGTGTTTGATATACATAAGTATTGTCTGACAAAACACATTAATGAGCCTTTGGATAGAAAAGGAATCACTTTTTACTTGAGCTCATTTAGGAAATATTGCAATGACAGAGCCGACTTGCTTGTGACAACAACTTGTTGTTTTTGAGTTGATTCTAATTCATTTTGTTGCTATGTTGTTGTTGTTGTGTACCGTGGAGTCGGTTCCAACTCATAGTGACTCTGAACAGGGTTTCTGAGGCTGTAAATCTTTATGGGAGCAGAAAGCCTCATCTTTCTCCTGTGGAACGGCTGGTAGTTTCAAACTGCTGACCTTGAGGTTAGCACCCCAATTTGTAACCACTATGCTCCCAGCCATGCTATAGGGTTTCCAAAACTGTCCGTCTATATACAGAGCAGACTGCCACAGTTTTCTTTCATGAAGCAGCTGGTGATTTCAAGCCACAGACCTTTGCATTACCAGTCAACCACTTGAAATACTGTGTCAGGATTGGTATTTATTTGGAAGTTTCTGGTGGCAAGTGGAAAGAGGTGATATACAGAATGTTAAGAATCCAGATTGACAAAGGTATTTCTGTATCAAGGATGTCATATGTGATCTGATATGGTGCATGATGTAACCCGAACCTTCCATTCCAGTTCTCCTCCAAATAAACTATAATGAATGCTCCAAAGGGATGCTTCATGTAGTTGTTTGGAGGCCAGTTTAGGTTAAGGAATTTATCAATCCCTCTGTCCTGGTGTGGCACTGTGGGCTAATGTGCCAGACTGCAAAGCCATTTGAACTGCTAGGGTGGCGGTTCAAGCTCACCAGCTGCTCCCAGGAAACCCTATACAGGGTCGCTATGGGTCAGAAACAACTCCACAGCACTTAACAACAACAGCAACAACTGTCCCATCAGGTTTTGACAGGCTTTCTTGCCATGATCTTTAATTCTGCCCATCACAGTCACTGCCTTCCATTGACAGACCTACACCTTCTCATTATCACTGGCAGAAACATTTCCATAGTTTTCATTTTAAGCATTCTACACATCCATCAGCTCACTCCCTGTATCATACCAACTGCAGCAATCTACGATTTCAATGAGATTCATAACATCATGCTCTCACCCCTCAGCTCTTCAACTTAAAACTTCATTGTAATTGACCATAATAATGCACTGGTGTTTATGCTCAAGAATCCAGTTCTTCTTATTTTGTCATACTGCTTAAACAACAACAACAACAACAACAACAACACTCTAGCCAAATCCAGCCTTTTTTGTAGTGTATGACAGTACTAGAATAACTGTATACGTCTGTAATGAACACCTCAACTATGCTCACTCTTCTCCCAACTAAACAAGCTCCCATGTGTACACTGGTTCTCACCTTCTTGCTGATTCAATGGAATTGTTCCAACTAATTCCCTTTATATCAAATATCATCAGCCCTTTGTATTGAGCATCATTGGTTTTTTATCTCTACTGGGTCTTTGTCATCAGCATACAACCTTATTATACTTCTTCTGTGCTATAAAAAAAAAAAAAAATCATTTATCTGCCCAGCTACTGATCTGTAGCTCTCTTTTCCTTTATAAGTTTCTTGCTTATTCACTTGCTTTGTTTTGAAATATTAGTCTGTGTGTGCTCCCCTCCAATTTCTCTCCTCTTCTTTTCTATTAAATCTGCTTTTATTAGAACTCAACCATTAATCTGCCACTGATAATGGTCTTATCCATGTTGTCAATAATCTCCACATTAATAAATAACATTTTCAAATCTTTGTACTTATCTGTTTTGATTTAGTAACAACATTTGTCAGAGTTAATCATATTCTTATCTAAACTCTTTATTCATAAAGATGGTTGAATCATTAATTGGATGGGACAAATAAATACATAACATGTAGTTGTCAACTAGATGATAAGATGCTAATTAATCTATAAAGTCAATGCAATCCCAGTTTATTGCATTTTTATGTATTTCACCTTTTTATTTTGAACTAATTTATGAGTTACAAAATATTTCTATAATTTCATATTAAGTGCCATCAAGTCATTTCCAAGGAGTGACAGGTGGGTTGCAGCTGCCAACCTTCTGCTTAGTAGTCGAATACTTATGTTACAGTACTGTGCTAGGACTATAATGTTGTTGTTGTTGTTTGTTGTTGTTATGTGCCGTGGAGTCGGTTCCAACCCATAGCGACCGTGTACAGGATTTCTTAGGCAGTAAATCTTTATGGGAGCAGGAAGCCTCATCTTTTTCCCATATTAGGTGTCAATTTTATTTTGCAAGTAAGTGTTCTGGAATGTTTTGCATTGTTGTCCATAGTTTGTCATGATCCAAACAATCTAAAGCATTTTCACAGTCAATAGAGCACAGGTAAAACATCATTTTGGTATTCTCTGCTTTCAGCCAAGGTCCATCTGATGTCAGCAATGATATCCCTCATTCTGCATCCGCTTCTGAATCTGGCTTGAACCTCTTGAAGTTCTCTGTCAATGTAAGGTTGCAGTGGTTTTTGCATTACCTTTAGTAAAACTTTATTAAAGGACGACAAAAGTTAAAGGACTACAGGAGTTCCCTTACATTCATGAGCTATCCAAGACTGATCTTATGCTGTGCTGGAAGAAGGACAGACTAAGTAAAATTGCATTTTCTCTGCTGCTGACCCATCAGCTTTCTAATTTTGGTGATCTATGGAATACAGAAACCAGTAATATTAAAATATATCAAATCCTAGAAACAATAACAATAGCTTAAATATTTGAAGTCAAGTCATGGTTGGAAAATCTGTCACTCTACATCTATGTTATGAAAGTTATAATAGTATATATTTAATATAACTAGATAACAAATTAATATTAACAGTTTCTGAACTTGCATTTATGGTCCTCATCAATAAAAGACAGTTACAACTTTTGCAAGACTCATTTGAAGTCAGTTTTACAGGCAACAGAATGAGCATTGCAGTATCAGAAATAATGATTTAACAGCCATTAAATAAATTATTTTAGAATTACAAAGAAGTATATGTCTCTTGTTTTAGTATAGATTAGTTGTAAAGATATATACCATTTTGAGTAATAGCTGTATTACTTATTTTCTTAATATGGAATAAATGAAGATAACCAGGAAGGGCACTTTTAACAATATGAAAAGAGAGAGAGAGATAATTCCTAGATTTCAATTTTTCATGGAAAAAATTGATAGAACAATTTAAAGACTCTTCACATGCACTGATTGCAAATTAGACAATTATGTAAATATCTTTTCCCTACTCATTACTGTAAACATTCATCAATAAATTACTGTATCACATATGAGCCCATGAATTTTGTAATATAATTTAATTTGCCAGTTTGTCATACTGTAGTAACTTGCATGCTGCTGACATACTGGTTATGTCACTGGTATTGCAAATAATTTAGAGTAACTCATGGTGGATAAATTTCAGCAGAGCATCAAGACTAAGACAGATTCAGAAAAACAAAAGGCAGCTCACTTCTGAAAGGTTAATCACGGAAAACTTAATGAAGAGCAACAGAACATTTTCTGATATAGTGCCTGAAGATGACCCCCTAAGGTTGGATGACACTGGGAATACAGCTGAGGAAGAGTTCATGCCTCAAATCAGAGTTATCCTAAATTTGTGGATGGAGCAAAACTTTCAGGACCTACATTTTCTGATGCAGTTCAACTCAAAACATGGAGACATTTGCAAACATCTATTAAATAGTCTGAATGTGAAATGTATGAAGAATGAATCTAAGAAAATTAGAAGTTATATAAAATGAAATGGAACATTTAAACATCAATACCCTAGGTTTTCTTGCTATTGTTATGTGCCCCTGAGTTGGTACTGACTCATAGCTACCTTATGCCCAGCAGAAGGAAACACTGCCTGATCCTGGGCCAACCTCACTATCATTGCCATGTCATGATGATCCATTGATGCAGCCATTGTGCCAATCCATCTCGCTGGGGGTCTTCCTCTTTTTCTGGGACCCTCTACCCTATCAAACACAATATCCTTCTCCAATGACTGGTTCCTCCTGACAATATGTCTGAAGTATGTGAGACGAAGTTTGGCCCTCCTTGCCTCCAAGAAGCATTCTGGTTGCACTTCTTCCAACATAGTTCTGTTGGTTCTTTTGGCAGCCCATGGCACTTTCAATATTCTCCTCCAACACCATAACTCAAATGCATCAATTCTTCTACAGTCTTCCTTAGTTACTGTCCAACTTTCACATGCATATGAGATTATTGAAATACCATGGCTTGGGTCAAGTGCACCTTAGTCTTCAAGCTGACATCTTTGCTATTCAACACTTTAAAAAGGTCTTGTGCAGCAGATTTGCCTAATGCAATACATCGTTTGATTTATTGACTGCTACTTCCATGAATGTTAATAGTTGATCCAAGAAGAATGAAGTCCTTGACAACTTCAATCTTTTCTCTGTTGATAAGAATCTTTTTTCTGGTCCAGTGGTGAGGATTTTTGTTTTCTTTACATTAAGATGCAATCCATACTGGAGGCTGTGCTCTTTGATCTTCAGCAGTAAATATTTCCAGTCCTCTTCACTTTCAGCACGTAAGGTTGTAGCATCTGCATATCGCAGGTTGTTAAAGAGTCTTCCTCCAATGCTGATGCCATGTTTTTCTTCATATAACCCAGCTTCTCAGATTATTTGCTCAGCATACAGGTTGGATAAATATGGTGAAAGAATACAACCCTGTTGCACACCTTTCTTAATTTTAAACCATTCAGTGTTTCCATGTCCTGTTCGAACAACAGCCTCTTGGTCCAGATACAGATTCCTCATGAGCACAATTAAGTGTTCCAGTTCTAGTTCATACTTCTCAATGTTTTCCATAGCTTGTCATGATCTACACAATAAAAACCTTTGCATAGTCAATAAAGCAAAGGTAAACTTCTTTCTGATATTTGCTGCTTTCATCCAAGATGCATTGGATATAATCAATGATATCCCTTGTGCCACAGCCTCTTCTGAATCCGACTTGAACTTCTGGAAGTTCTCTGTCAATGTATGCTTGTAGCCATTTCTGTATTACTTTTAGTAAAACTTTACTCACATTGGATATAAAAGATATTGTCTTATGATTTCCACATTCCATTGGGTCACCTCTCTTTGGAATGGGCATTAGTGAACTGAAATGGCCTGATATTGGCCACTTTGAATCAGACAGTCATATGGTTTACTATGCTGGTAGAGACAAATTGAAGAGGAATGGCATCACATTCATTGTCAATTTTTCTTTCTTTTTTTTAAGATCTACCTTGAAGTACATTGCTGTTTATAACAGAATAATATCCATTTGCCTACAAGGAGAACCAGTTAATTTGATTATTATTCAAAAATTCATATCAAAGAACAAATAATAAAGAAATGGGAAAATTCTACCAACTTCTGCAGTCTGAAATTAATCAAACATGCAATAAAGATACATTGATAATTGGTGGTCAATGTAATGCAAAAGGAAAGATCAACAGTTAAGAAACAATGCTGTATATCACATGACAGAATTTTTGCAATACCAATGACTTCTTTTCAGCAACATAAACAGTGACTGTACACATGAACCTCTCCAGATGGAATACACAAGAATAAAGTTGACTACATCTGATAAAAGAGACACTGGAGAAGTTAAATATAAGCCATAGGCTGATTGAAATAGACCATCAATTGTTCTTATGCAAGTTCGGTTTGTTGGTGAAGAAAATTAAATCAAGTTGGGGAAAGTCAAAATATAACCTTGAGCATATCTACTTTGAATTTAGAGATAATCTCAAGAATGTATTTGACACATTGGCCACTAATGAACAAAAATCAGAAGAGCTGTGTGATGACATTGGCTTACCAGTTTTCAAGAGGGAGTTTAGTTTCAGAGTGCAGCGTGAGGTAGAATCTCCACTGAATAGTTTTCATCTTGTCTAGATGGGTCTGGTGAAAGGAAAGCGGGTAAGATTCTTTTTTTTTTTTTTT
>NW_006408519.1:17792602-17811873 GCF_000296735.1 Chrysochloris asiatica | reverse complement strand
CAGACAGCAAGGGACCAATGAACAGCTACCAAAAGAGAAGAATGTCCACACCTTTATCTCAGCGTTTCTGCCAGGCGTCTGTGGCCGCTCCGATCTTTCACCCACGTGGTCTCACCCAAGATGGCGGCTCCTGGAGCAGCTGAGCGTCCCGGACTAGAAAGCAATAGATTTCTTGTTTCTGCCATGAAATCCCCCAGCTGTGAGCCTTCCAACCTTCTAAGTATTCCTTTATATTTGGTTCAGAGTTCTGGGACCATCCCCTGAGCCTGCTTGGTCAGGTATTCTGTGTTGTTGTTGGCGGAGCTCTCTGCTATACGTCCACCTGATCCGCCATCTTGTTTGTTCTCCCAAGATTCTTATTATTCAATAGTGAGTAATTGTTATCATGACTAATTGCAATTATCATAACTGTAAAGGTAGAAGTTTTGTAACATAAAGAGGGGAGTAGTTAATCTTACATTGCAGGAACAGAGGACCCTAGGACCATCAAGGTAGAAAAGCATAAGCAGAATGTGAGACCCTATCCAAAGAAACAGTGACACCAGAGATGGAGGCAAAGATAATGACATGAAGCGATAGAGCAGCTGAGGACTCTAGACACATGAAAAGAGAAAGGTTGTGTGATGGTGGCCAGTAGGCAGGCTCAAAGAATGTGCCCTTGGGTTTTTTAAATGATCATATATGCCTTAGTGTTTTTGTGTACATCAAAAACAAACAAACAAAAAACCCAAGGGAATATAAGTAAATTCTGTTGAATGGTGATGCATGGAGGGGATTGTAATCATTGCAATGATACGCAATATAACAGGATGAGTGCAAAACTGATGCTGTCCCATGTAAACTTTCACTCAATGCACAATAAAAGCTTTAAAAGTACCAAATCGAGTATTATATATGAAGCATTGCCAGGGACATATGTCAACTATGTTTCCAAACATATTGTAGAAATCAGTCAACTATTAATTGTGACATGTAAAACTCTTTAGGCACAGAGACAATTAACAACCAAACATTTTACTATTATATAGAAGTGGTTTCTTTCAGTATGAGACTACTTCAAGTTGTTATTAATAAAGAAGTTAATTCAGTTTGGCTTTTAATATCCATAAGAGGGTACAAAGTCAATATCTAAAAAAAGAACTTATTAAAAACACATAGAAAAGAAAATTGAAGTCTATCAGCTATACCATCTGGGTCATATGAAAATGAGAAGTAGTGATGAGTGTCGACAAGCAGACCTAATCAACTCACTGGCTTTCCAAGCAGTCGTATGTACAAATTAATGAAGAGAGGTGGCAGAATGAAACTTCCTACTGACTTGCTGTGGATAAGCTATTTTGCTCCATCATTGCCTCAGCTTTGCTTACAGGGCAGTAGATTCACTCTAGCATGTGTATTTCTCCTAATCATTTTGACTAAATGAACAAAGTCTCATGGTTAAGTGTGCCAACAACATCTGGTTGCTCTAAATCAGAGTCAGTGTGGGACAGGCACATCGATGTTGCCTTTTACTCAGTGATGAACATAAATTAACATGCTTCTAATGACCTAACAAATATGACCCATATCAGTATTGTATAAAGCAGAAGATAGATTTTTCATGGCTTCTACGATAATATATATATATATATATATATATTGTATTCAGTTTTGTTTCTAATGTCACTGGAATCGCTTTTACTGGGTTGGTGGTTCAAGCTCATCAGCCGCTCCTCATAATTCTATACAGGGTCACTATGAGAGGGGACTAACTCGACAGCACTTAACAACAACAACAATCCAGTAGGTTTTGTATCTTTAACCTTCTGTCAAAGTTGAGCCAAGGATTTTATGAATTTATTTTGAGAAAGTTATCTCTTACACATAAGGCATTAAAATTAAGGACATTTAATGCATTTTTGGATATGTTTTCTCTTACAAACCTTTGTATTTTAAAACATAATGGATATGCTCATGACCCAAACCATGGTATTGGATGTACTGTGGACAGCCAGAATAAGGAACAGACCTGTTTTGGGAAAAGTAGACTCCGAATGTTCCTAAGAAGCGAGAATGGTAAGATTTTATCTCACATACCTTGTACATGTTTTTTGGAGAGTCTGGTCCCTGGAGAAAGACACCATGAGTGATAAAGTAGTGGTGTGGCACTATGGGTTAATGGTCCAGACTGCAAAGTCATTTGAACTGCAAGGCCTGCAGTTCAGACTCACCAGCCGCTCCTCGGAAACCCTGTGCAGGGTCATTATGGGTCAGAACAGACTCAACGGTACTTAACAACAACAAAAGAGAAAAAGAAGATTCTCAAGGAGACAGAGTGACACAGTGGCTGCACTGATGGGTTCAAGCTTAGACGTGATTGTGAGGATACTGCAAGACTGGGATATGGGTTTTTTTTTTTTCTTTTGCACATGGAATCACATGAGTCAGAACCAACTCTATGTATGACACCTAACAACAGCAACTGATATCTTCTCAGTGTAAACAAATATATATTTATTATGGAAAGTCAGAGTTGAATCTTTAGCTACATATTTGGGAGGATCATCATGATATATTGATAAAATTAAAAATTCTTGTAATACATATGATGTCATTCTCTTTTATAAAAGGAAAGTTCATATTAAAAAACCTGTATACTTGTGGACTATCTAGATGGTTGTAATATTGAATGAGCCATGAAAAATATGCAGAGGGATAAACGCTAGGTTGTTAATATTTGTTACTTCAGAAGAGGTTGATATGGAGATGAAAGGATGATGAATGGTTCCCCTAAAAATTGTTGTACTGTTTTACTAGTTATAATGGACCTAGTGTTGTTAAGTGCTGATGTATTAGTTCTGACTCATGGAGACCCTGTTTTGGGTTTCTGAGGAGTGACTGACGCATTTGAACTGCTGACTTAACAAGAATTTAATATTTAGGTTAAAAAAAAATGGTTTCTATCAAAATGTACAACTTAATACTTTAAAAAAAATAATAACTTGTTGTGACTGGATCCATAATATTTAAATAATACTCTGCTACTTTATGGTGTGCCTTGAATGTAAAAGGGATTAATTTTAATATTGTGGTACTGTGGGCTAATGTGTCAGACTGTGAAGTCGTTTGAACTGCATGATCGGTGGTTCAAACTTACCAGTTGATCCTTGGAAACTCTATACAGGGTCACTATGGATCAGAATCAACTCGACGGCACTTAACAACAACAACAACCTCTAGCATGTTTCTCTGACTGTAACTCCTCCTATCATTCAGATTGAATTACTTACTACTCTAAGACTCTTTCACTTTCTGATTCCCAATATACCAAGATACCATTTAGTGAATTATAAAAAGGCACATGAATTACTAAATTTTGGTCATATTAACAGTAGGCAAGGAGTCTCTGAGCCTTTGTACCATACACATGGTAGGAGAAGTAGCTATGAGGTTTCTGTCTCAGTCATTCCACACAAAACATTTTCTATGTTTGAAGTGTCCTCTTAACAAGACTCATTGATAACATATGATAACATATGATAACAATTTTTAGGGGAACCATTCATCATCCTTTCATCTCCATATCAACCTCTTCTGAAGTAACTCATTGATAACGTTGATCACATATGAGGAGGTCTGGTAAAAGGAAACCTGGAGATTTACATACTATATGTCAGAGCTATAAGGAGCCCTCATGGCTTCGTGGGTGATGCTTGGAGCTGCTAATCAGAAGATAAGCAGTTCAAACCCACCAACACCTCATCAGGAGAAAGATGAGACTTCCTGCTCCTCTAAAGATTTGTTGTTGTGGTGGTTGTTAGGTGCTGTCAAGTCAGTTACTACTCAAAGCAACACTGCACAACAGAAAGAAACACGGCTCAGTCCTGCACTATTTTCACAATTGTTGCTATGCTTGAGTGCATTACGGCTGCCAAGATGTCAATCCATTTCACTGGGGGTCTTCACCGGGGACTGGACCCTCTTGATAATATGTCTGAAGTATGAGAGATGAAGTGTCATCATCCTGGCCTCCATGGAACATTCTGGTTGCACTTATTCCAACACAAATTTGTTTGCCCTTTTGGCAGTCCATGTACTTTTAATATTCTTCTCCAACACCATAACTCAAATGTATCAATTCTTACATGATATTTTTATTCATTGTCCAACTGTCACATGCATATGAAGCAATTGAAAATACCATGGCTTGGGTCAGGCCCATCTTTATCCTCAGACTGACATCTTTGCTCTTGAACACTTAAAAAAGATTTGCCTAATGCAATACATCTTTCGATTTCTTGACTGCTGCTTCCTTAAGTGTGGATTGCAGATCAAAGCAAAATGAAATCTTTGACACCTTAAATCATTTTTCCACTTATCATGATATGAATGATTGGTCAAATTGAGAGAATTTTAGTTTTCTTTACATTGATCTTCATCAGTATTTTAAGTCTTCATCACGTTCAGCAAATAAGGTATGTATCATTTGCATATAGCAGGTTGCTAATGAGTCTTCCTCCAATCCTGATGTCACACTTTTCTTCATATAGTCAAGTTATCAAATAAGTATGATGAAAGAATACAGCGTTGGAGCATACATTTCCTGTTTCCGAAGCATTTTGTATTCCCTTTTTCTGTTCAAGCTTGCCTCTTGATCTATGTACAGGTTCCTCATGAACACAATCTGATCTTCTCAAATACCCATTCTTCACAATTTTATTGATAGCTTGTTATGATCCACACGGTCAAAATTCAGTGCATAGGCAATGAAGCATAAGTAAGCATCTTTCTGGTATTCTCTGCTTTCAGCAACATCCATCTGATGCCAGCAAAGATATCCCTAGTTCTACTTCCTGGTCTGAAGTCAGTTTGAGTTTCTGGCAGTTCCCTGGTGATATACTGTTTCAGCAGTTTTTGAATTTTCTTCAGCAAAATTTTTCTTGCATGTGATATTAATGATATAGTTCAATGCTTTAACATTCCTTTGAGATACTTCCCTTTTGAATGGACACAAATTCGGATCTCTTCCAATCGGTTGGTAGCTGTCTTTCACATTTCTTGGCATAGATGAGTGAGCACCTCCAGTGCTGCGTCAGTTTGTTGAAAGATTTCAATTTGTATCCAGTCAGTTCTTAAAGACTTGTCTTTCACCAATATCTTCAGTAAAACTTGGACTTCTTTTTTCACTACCATGGATTCCTGATCGTATGGTATTTCTTGAAATGGTTGAATATGGACCATTTTTTGATATAGTGACTCTTTGTGCACCTTCCATTTTCTTTTGATGCTTTCTGCATCATTGAATATTTTGTCCATGGAATCCTTCAATATTGCAATTTGAGGCTTGAATTTTTTTCTTCAGTTCTTTTCAGCTTGAGAATGCTGAATATATTCTTCTCTTTTTGTTTTTTTACTCCAGGTCTTTGCACATTTCATTATAATATTTGACTTTGTCTTCCTGAGTTAGCCTTTGACATTGCTGTTATTAAGTGCCCTCGAGACTGTTTCATTCATAGGAACCGTGTATAGAATTTCTGAAGTTTTAACTTGCAGGAGCAGAAAGCTTAATCTTTTTCCTATGGTGGCTTGAACTGCCAATTATGCAGTTTGCAGTCCAGTGCTTATCCTGTATATACAGAAAATATGGCATTCTTAAGAATTCCAAAACCAGTTTTAAAAAATGTTGCTAGGTGTTCTCAAGTCAATATCAACGTATAATAACCTAGTGCCTAACAGACCGCAACACTGCCCAGTCCTGCTCTAACTTCACAATCCTTACTATGGTTGAGTCCATCGCTGCTGCCACTGTGCCAGTCCATCTTGTTAGGGGGTCTTCCTCTTTTTCACTGACCCTCCATTTTACTAAGCATGATCCCTCCTGATAATATGTCTGAAGTATAAGAGAAAAAGTCTACCCATCCTGACTTCTAAAGACCATTCTGAGTGTACTTCTTCCAGCACAGATTTGCTTGCTCTTTTGAAAATTCACAACACTTTTAATATTTTCCTCCAACACCATCACTCAGATGAATCAATTCTTATACGGTCTTTCTTATTCATTGTTCAAATTTCAAATTCATATGAGGCTACTGAAAATATCATAGCTTACTTCAGATGCACCTTAGTACTCAAGAGCAAAGATGTCAGTTTTTAAAAATAGATGTATGGTATTTAAATATTTGCTGTTATTCTAGTAAGACAGATAGTAATGAATGCTCTTTTTAACATGCCTTAAAGATCAGTCAAATTCATCCATGATCTCATCTCTCTTAGTTTTTCTTCATCAACAAGGCAATCAAGAATTAGGCTGAAGTTGTGCATTCCCACAAAAACATTTTGTAATGTTTTACATAGGCATATATCCATAAACAGTCTATACTATTGCCTGAGTGTTTAAAATAGTATCATTTTATTTTCATCATATTCATGAATGGCATTGCAATAATGAAGAAATAAGAATTTATTTTTGCAACTTGATACTGCAATATTAATTGATTAGTCAATTTATCTATTCATTCAATTAGTTAGCAATTAATATTGGTTATGCCTCAAATATTATCTGTTCAGAATCTAGACACTGCTTTCATAAGGTTTCATAATATTTTGAGTTTCAGAAAAATGAAAGCTGTCACTAAAAGTAAGAACAAATATAATGGTATTCTCAGGGTATGATGAAGGTAAAGCAATGCTCCATTTGACTCAATATATTTAAAGATGAAATCAAAACAGAATAAAACTTGCTGGAGTGAGATAATTCTTCACTGTGACTTTCTTCTCATTCCTTTCTTCCTTCACATCTTTCTTATTTTTTATAAACTAGAAGAAATTGCCCCTAGTCCACAGCCATGAATGAGATCTTTACTAATAAGGCAGTTTGTTCACAGGCTACTAGATTGAACTGAAATGTATCTGATTGGGTAAATGTGTGTATTCCCTACATAGCCTTGCCTGTTGTAAAGACTCAAACTGGTTCCTATTTAAAGAAAACTTAAAATGGAGTTAATATAGTGTCAACAACGATGGTTACCATTTATGTCAGCTTTCCTCAGCCAAAGTGTACATGCTGGAACATAAAATAGAGAATTGTATTTTTTTCAATTGTATCCAGTTTAATGAAAGAAAGAGTTATAGCTTATTCATAATAATTTATAGATAATTTAGAGTTAATAGAGGATTCTGAACATATCTAATATGTAGAATGCAAGATAAAGTGATTTCTTCAAAATTGACTAATTTGTCCCAAGTTAAATAGTCATTAAGTGCTATAGCTGGAACTAAAACGCAATCTCCTCCTTCCCAGTGCTGTACTTTGGAAAGTAGCTCTTAAAGATAAAGAACTACTTTTCCATGGAAAATGTGTTGCTTTAATAATGTGTGCTTTGAGACAACCTGAGAACACACTGCTTTCGCATTTACTGATTTTCTTAAGTCTTATGATAACTTTAATCCTATACATATTCTGGTTTGAAACTTCAAATTTCAGATTTCTTTCCCATAATTATACTTAGTATTATAGATCTCTTTTTCCCTCTCTTTAATCAAAACAATTTATTGTCCTACCACCTGACGTACATTTTCAAAACAGTAATCTAGGGAGAATATATAATATACATAATGGCACATTCATAGTTTACTTAGACTAGTTCAAAATGAATATAATTTTTTTTTAAGTCTGTACTGATGAATTAGGGATCCTGATTTCAATCAGATCTGCACAATTAAACAAAAAATGCAGAACTGCCATTCAGTGAGATAAACTAGTTTCATCTTCAAATGCCAGTCTCATTCTTACCCCATGCCCACTGTTGTTGTTAAATGCTGTGAAGTCAGTTCCTACCCATAATAACCATGTATAGGGTTTCTGAGGAGCAGCCAGTGAGCTTGAACCACCAACCTTGTGGTTCAAACTGACTTTGCAGTCCAGAGCATTAAACCACAGTACCACACCTCTTGTCCTCTGTTTTTGTTGTTAGGTGTCATTGAGTCGATTCCAACTCATAGTGACCCTGTATAACAGGATTTCTGAGGAGCAGCTGGTGGGTTTGAACTGCCAACCTTGTGGTTTGCAGTCTAGTGTTGATCCCATATGGCCACATCAGGGGTCCCATGTCCATAGAGCTGTGAAGTAATTAACCATTGCAGAGTCACTAGGCATTATTACTTACAGCATAACTTTCTATTTACAAAAATCAGTTTCCATGTTAGTCCCAAATTTCCTAATACCATTAGTGTTGCTATGCTGACTCATAGCAACCCTGTATATGGTTTCTGAGGAACATCTGGTTGTTGTGAATAATATCATCATGCAACACAGAGAGTGTTGTTTTGTAATTGATAGAACTGGTAAGTAACAATCTAATTCGATCTCTAGATATAAATGCTTCCTCACTTCTTATGCAGCATTAAAATACAAAAATTAATAAAGCAAAAAACAAAAAAACATGCTGTATAGCAAATGAGGATTCATGGTGTAGTGCTATAGAATAGAATTGGACTGCAAACCACAAGGTCGGCAGTTCAAACCCACCAGCTGCTCCTTGGAAACCCTATGTAGGGTTGCTATGAGTCGGATAACGAGTTGGGCTGTTAGCCTCAGAGTCAGCAGTTCAAAACTACCAGCCATTCCATGGGATATGGATGAGGGTTTTCTGCTCCCATAAAAATGTGCAACTTCAGAAACCCCATGCAGGGTGGCCATGAGTCGGAACTGACTTCACGGCACACCACTGTCATCATGAGCACTTAACAACAACATAGTCACAGAAGAGATGGAATCTGGCAAATGTTGTTGTTAAGCACCATAGAGTCGATTCCAGCTCACAGCACTCTTGTACAGGGTTTCCAAGGAATATCTGGTGAGTTTAAGGCACTAACCTTTTATTTCTCAGTCCAGCGCTGATCCTACAGCAGCACACCAGCTCCCTTAATTCTTTTCATCAATTTTCTCTATTGGATTTCAAATTTTTGGAAATAGCAATTGCAGTTTCAATCGTATTTTACAATATAATGCATGAAACCTGGTAAGACTTACTTGCACATTTTTTTTTAAATTTCCCTAGAACAAAGATCTTGAAAATATTCAAAGACATGAAGGAAAAGCCTCTAGGTATAGTAAATGTATCTTTATTCAGTTCTGCTCTTGTTATTCCTGTTGTTGGGCCATCAAGTCTGTTGACTCATAGGGACCGTGCACAGGTTTTCCAAGACTGCAGAGCTTGGCATGAGCAGAAAACCTTATCTTTCTTCCTGGTGGCTGGCTCCAATTGACTCCACAGTCGAGTGCTTATCCTACAGAGCCACTGCACTTGTTTTTGTGTGCCGTTAAGTTGGTTCTGATGGATATCTACTCTGTATAAGGTTTCTGAGGAGCAAACTGGTGGGCTTGAACCACCATTTTTGTTTGTTTGTTTGTTAGTAGTCCATTGTTTATCATACAATGCTGTACTCAAAATTATTTGGACTCATGATGACCCCTTTGTATGCAGAATACAATTATGCTCCCTGGGATTTTCAAGGTTATGACCTCTCAGAAGCAGACTGCCAAGTCTCACTGCCAAAGTTCCTCTTGTTGTTGTTGTTGTTAAGTGCCGTGGAGTTGGTTCCGACTTATAGCCACCCTGTAAATCTTGACGGGAGCAGAAAGTGTCATCTTTCTCCTGCGGAGCGGCTGGTAGTTCCTGTAGGTGGGTTTAAAATACCAGGTTTTCAGTTACTGGGCTCCTTCAGTTATGATTCTGGATCTTAGTTATGGTTCGTGGTCTCTTATGTATTCAGTACCATTTATAGACTCAACAGCACTTAACAAGAACAACACAGACCTTTGTTAAGAAGCCTTGGTGGAGCCGTGGGTTAGGTTGCTAGTCACAAGGTTGGTGTGTAGAAGAAAGATGAGGCTGTTTGTTCCCATAAAGCTTACATTGTCAGAAGCCCTATTGAGTTCCACAAGGCAACTAGCACATGTCTTATAGGGTTGCCATGAGTTGGAGTTGACTTGGTGGTGGTGGTTATAGACCCTTATTTGATGGCTGGTTATAATCTTTATGTGAAAAAAGTAAAGTCAGGCAAAAGTTCTTTATTCAGATTTCACAGATGCCCCTTGTTGTTCTTGCTGTTAAGTGCTGTCAAGTTGGTTATGGCCCATAGCGACCCTGTATAGGGTTTCCAAGGAGTGGCTGGAGAGTTTGAATTACTGACCTTGTGATTCAAACCTACCTTGAGGTCCAGTGCTTTATCTCACAGTACCACACTAGGACTCCCAACATGCCCCTAGTGATAATCAAATTAGTCATCTTTCTTTGTACGTTTATATTATTGCTAGCTGCCTTTGTGTTATCTCTGAATCTAGAGTCCCTTATATAATAACAGAAGGAAATAATGTCCTGTCTTGTGCTGCTAGCTTCAGAATCACAGCTAGAATTGACTGTATTGTGGTGGCTCTTGTATCAACCCAATTCTTTAGAGGTATGTATATAAATAATTGTGAACAAGTGCCTTCTAGAGCTCTGGAATTAAAATTTTATCTGAAATAGCAATGAATCATAAATAAACCATTGTTATTCATTGTTTCATTAAATAACAGTACAACTTATCTTCATTATCACTCAAATTAATGAAATGCTTTATGTCATGATAAAAATAAACCTAGGTGGAATGTTGAATAGTGACATTCTCTTTGACTTAAGGAAACAAGACAAATCTCTACACAAAGGAAGCTTTTATTCCATGATCTGAACAAAAAGAAGGGATTTGTTATACAAAAACTCAGAAGGAAAGCATTTGGAAAGCTCTATACTACATTAGGGTAGTTAGAGTTGAGGGATCAAAAAGAGTTTGAAAACATGGAATGGGACTAGATGCTTTATGAAAAAGGAAGGGATATGTATGTTGAGGACCGAATAACAAGCAGAGGTCAGATCAGAAGGAGCCCTGAAAGCTATGTTACAGAGTATGGCTTTTCTTCGATGTGATGGCCAGCCTGAAAAGTTCCACAACATTCAAACATTGTAGAACTATGCTTGACATTTAAAAAATTTATTTCTGCTGAAAAAGTTCATTTAAAATTTTCCATTAAAAACAATAGCTACAACAGAACTTTCCATCAAAGAAGAAGTTAATGAATAACATAAGAAGACAGTGTTTGCAATCATCCCTCCCAAGCAAAATCAGTTCCCCAATTCTGCTTTCATTTACATCTAGTAAGGATTCCTCTTATTACTCAGTAAAGAATTTTTTGAGAAACTCTTTTGAAAATCATGATGACAAAAACAAATGGAACTGAATTTAATATCATGGTTTTTATTATTTTAAAGATAAGAAATTACAGCCAGTTATGAGAGAATGTAAAAATCTGCTAACAGGTGTTTTGCGTATTTTTCTCTGGATAAATTATTTCAAAAAGTTTCATGTCATTTATGTCTATAGTTATACAGCAATTAGAAAGCACTCTGGTAGCATAGTGGTTTACTAGTTGGACTGCTAACAGGAGAAAGATGAAACTGTCTGCTCCTGCAAAGATTCATAGCCTCGGAACCCAATACAGGGTCGCTTTCAGTCAGAACCAACTACCACCTTTGCAGCAGTTAGACTTATTTTGTCTGGTGTACGTGCACCCATTTCTGAGTGCATGATGGTACAAACATCCCCCTATGTGAGAAAGTCACTGATGCTCAGAAATTGATCTGACAGCAACAGGTGAGCTTTGTCTTCTTAGGAGCTAATCTGGTACTCACAATAGTTCATTGCACTTTTTTTGGAAGTGTGGAGGTACAGGAGGAGGGGGAGCTGGTAATCTCAGAGAACAGTGTCATACCAAGATAAGAGGAGATAACAAACAAACAAACGAACAATCACTTCATAATATTCTCTAGGCACATACAAAAACATGGAAACTATAAAACAACAATAACACTTTTTTTTTTTTTTTTTTTTATCTCCCATCTTGGTTGATAAGAGTAACTGTGGCTTCATTTCCAATTATAGCATTGGTGGGGATGGTGGTGGTATTCCATGGAGTTGACACTGAATCATAGTGACCCAGTACAGGTTTTCCAGAGCTGTAAATCTTGCAGGAACTGAAAGGAGCAGCTTCAGATAAAGATTCAAACTACTGACCTTTCGTTTAGCGGTCTAACTCCTAACCCACCATGCTATCAGGGTTCCTTAGTTATAAAGTGACTCGAACTCCATTTTCCTTTCCTTATTGTAAAGATATGTTAAGGTGCTCAATAAAAAATGACCCCTGCTTTCTGATGGCATCTGTCATAGATTGAGTTGTGTCCCCCAAAGTATAGGTCAGCTTGGCAGTTGTTGTTAAATACTGTGGAGTTGGTTGTATCCAATCAACTGTATTGGGTTTCCATGGAGCAGCTGGTTTGAACTGTTGACCTTATGGTAAGCAGTCCAGTGCTTATCCTACAGCAACACACCAGGACTCCTATGATGTCATTGCTAAGTGCTATGAAGTCTGATCTAACTCACTGAGTGTTTCGTTCTGTTGTGCACAAAGTAGCTGTGAGTCTGTTCTTACTCGATGGCACCACCCTACACATCTGTGAGATAAAGAATTTCTGTTTGTAAAAACTCATTCACTTGAGGTGATTTTGTTATTGTTGTTGTTAAGTGCCATCAAGTCGGTTCCAAATCATATAGACCCTGTACAGGGTTTCCGAGGCTATAAATCTTTACAGGAGCAGAACACTCATCTTTCTCTTGTGGAGCGGCTGGTAGTTTCAAACTGCTAACCTTACGGTTCACAGCCCGCTTCATAACCACTACGCTACCAGAGCTCCTGTTACATACAGATTGTTATAGAAGCAGGAAAAAACTAAAACAGGCATCCACTCCAGAGTAAATACCAACTTCCTCTACACTCTCCAAAATCACTTAATACAATGACAAATCTTACAATAAGTCCTCTCTTACTGAGACACCCCACAGTTTCCCCAAGAGTCTGTTTTCTTCATTGCAACAAGTAATAACGCAACTTGTTCAACTACAGGTATGATCTTAGTACCTTACAGCTTAACAGCATCTCCATATATCTGTCATAGCATATTATTCAAAAAGTCAAAAACCTGACTTTCATACAGATATAGAATAAACAGATGTCGAATATTTCAATTAATCTATTCATTAAGAAGAGGACCAGTAGATGGTAAAACTGGTTAAAGAAAAACATTTGCAGTAACTGGCTCTTTATACTCATCTTAAAATAAAAGGGAACTGTTAGAAGGACAGATTCAATTCAATAGGATCGTCCAGTTGGCAAAAACAAAAATAAATAAATTAATCCTTTGATTTCTATCTTTTTTGATGAACACACATCTACAAGTTGTCATGAAAAACTATAGTTTATTCAAATGTTAAATCAAAAAATCAATCACACATAAAATTTCCTAGAATAATGAATAATTCTTGCATGAGTTTGTTGAATAGTCTTAATGTGACATTAAAATGACATGTTACATTCCTTACTGCTTTCTCCATCTTAAATTAAAAAAAAAAAAAAAAAAAGATAATGTTGTTGTTGTTGTTAAGTTCTGTGCAGTTGGTTCCAAGAGTTTCCCAGGCTGTAAATTTTTGCAGAAATAGAAAGACTCATCTTTCTCCCTCAGAGCAGTTGGTGGGCTCAAACCACCAGTCTTGTGGTTCATATCCTCTAAAACCACTGACCTCCAATAACAGACTTATCACCCTAAAACTATAGAGAATGCATTTTTGTTGTTGTTATGTGCCAAGGAGTCGGTTCCAACTCTTAGCGACCCTGTACAGGGTTTCCAAAGTTGTAAATCTTTACGGGAGCAGAAAGCCTCATCTTTCTCCCTTGAAACAGCTGGTAGTTTCGAACTGCTGTCCTTGTGGTTCGCAGCCTGATTCGTAACCACTATGCTATCAGAGCTCAGTTATATGCAAAAGGGGAAATATTTTCTATGATGGACAAACTATAAAGAAAAGATTATCCAGACATTACTGGGAAAAATTTAGAAATTTAGAAAGCTGTCTTTCAAGATATAGAGTATAGCCTACAGCTGTCAATATTGCTATACAACTATTTTTCACCTCCAGAATCTGAATATTATTTAATTTTTATTTCTGTATTCTGAATGTAACAAATTCCAATATAATCTCAGATAGAGTAAGTCATGTGTTCAGAAGCAAAAATAACAATTCCCTCATTTTAAGCATGCCCTCTAAATGTACATTTTGGTTAGTGGATCTATTTATTTTAAAACAAGGAAGAATTTATACTAGATAAATGAATCACTGGCATTTGAAAGTGTCAATATTTTATTAACTCTAAATATAATTAAAAATACTTTGGTCTGATTGCTAGGGAAACAAAGACATCTAACTTTTATTAGGATGAACTTCAACAAGTTTCTAATATATCTTAGCTTTGGTTATATATCACATAGAATTATATTTTATTAAATGATAATTTAATAATAAGCTTAGAAAAGAGTCCAGTAGTAAATAAGAATATACTTTTGCCTTCATGTAACTTGCTGTCTAATACGTGAGAAATCTTATTAAAGAGAAAATCAAGAAAAGCAACCCACATACAGCATTAAGTCTATTATATCAGCTCAATTGCTGTAAGACATCATTCTAAAAGTATAACATGCTACTTCTAATTGGTTTGTATGAATAAATGACTAGAAACTAAATAAAAGGATTTAAAGCTTTTATAAAGCTCAAATATCCTTTCTAATAATATTTTATAATATTTGATTAGAAAAATGTTTAGTCTTATAGATTAAGGCAAATGAATTACAGAGATACCTAGTCATGCTCTTAATGGTAAAATTAAAAATAAGTTTTAACTCGACAATAACTAAATTATGATGAATTTCAATTTAATGCCCTCCAAATAAAAGAGAGTTTGCCGTATTTAGTTACCTGGCATATGCCATAAGTTAAGTGGTCTAAAATCTTAAGGAAACATTGCCTTCTTTGCCCCTTTGAAGAGAAAATTCATCCTCAGTGCCCTTTAGTATTTTCCTTACCATTCAAAAAGGGTTGGATGAGTAAAAACTGTTCTTTTAAAATAAGCAAATATTTAATGGATAATTATTTAGCTATGTTTATGAGCAATATCAAACTCAGCAAAATGAAATCAATACATATGCTTCCACTTGGGGGACACATTGAGAATCAAATATGGTTCATCACAACTCTGCAATCAGTAGTAGAGAGAAGGGTTGTTTTTTCTTGTTCATGGGTAGCATACATTATTGTGACCTTACCTTTCATTTAAAGCACTGATCTTTCTAAGCAGTGTAAATAGCAGTGAGAAATTTTCATGTTTAATTCTTTCACACCCCTGAGTTTGCAGCTTCATAGATAGTCTGGGGAGGCAACCTGGGCAGCAATTTTAAAGCAAGATAATCTTCCCTAAGTAAGTTCAATTTTCTCCAAATGACACAATGTTGATCTATGCATATTCATTAAATATGTCCACACCTGTGGCTTCCTGATTTGAGAGAGGCATGCAATCAACAAACCTTTTTATTTATTTAAACAACAACAACAAAAACCCAGAAAAAATAGGTATTGGTACACATTAACCTTTTTGATCAGCTTTTGGGTTCAAAACTTTCAATCACAAAGAGTCAAGTAATTCAAAACAAAGGAGTTAGAAAATTCTTGGATTTCAGCGGGTTTAATACCAAGGAACTATTTAACCAATATCAGCATCAGAAATACATTGAGAAATATAACTTGGCAGGAGACTTAGCATCTCTTGTCTCCCTTCCTCTCTCTAAGCTTTCACCTATGTAGATATAGTTGTTGATAAGGAGGCTGTCACATCTGTCTCCCTTGAAGTGCATAGTGGGTTTGAACTGCTGACATTTTGGTTGGAATCCAAGAGCTTAATCAATGTTCCACCAGGATCTTTTCTGAACAATAATCCAGTGCTAAATGTTATACATTCAGTTTAATTTGAGATCCTACATGCTTAACCACAATTTGCTTTCCAGAAATATCTATGAATACTGAATTCATAAAATACAAACATTTCAAAAACAGTTAATTCAGTGGCATTTAAGAAAACAGTGAGTTGATACATACTTTAATAGGTAGGCAGAGTGGCTAGGAGTAAAGATTGTGGAGTGACATAGCATGAGTTCACACTTAGATTCTCTGTTCATTGTTTTTGTTACCATAGGCAAGTAATGTAACTCTTCCATACTCAGTTTCCTTTTCTTTGAATGAGGATAATGAGAATTTATATTTCCTTATTGTGAAGATTAAAATGATTGAAATGCTTATAAAACTTACTGTCATAAAGCAACCATTTCAAAAATGGCAGGCATTATGATCATTGTCACAATTGTCTTGAAAATATAAAAAGCTCTTGTTTTATGGGTAGAAATCCAAAACATTCTATTTCAATTTTCAACATTTTTATGTTAATCTTTGAATTGCCATTCAAAGATTTCCATACCAAGACCCTTATCTACTTTTAGTTTAAAGTAATAAATTTTATGCTGGAAAGTCTTTTTTTTTGTAATCATTTCATACTACTCTACATCAAAAAATTACATTCAAATAAGAATTTAAATATATATATATTATGAAACTATAAAACTCAAGAATAAAAAACTTCAATTTTTAATAGTATGCTGTTATTGTTAATTGCCTTGGAGTTAGTTCTGACTCAAATCAACCCTGTTTCAGGTTTTCTAGGAACAACTGGTGACTTTGAACTGCCAACCTTATGGCTAATAGTCAACACAATACCATTACACAAAATACATTTACACAAATTTTGTGGATAATTTTTAAGTATAGAAAATAAGCATCAAATTGAAAATGTATATTCTAATGAGTTATTTCATCTGCTCTTCTATACAATTATGGGTCCATGGACAGGTTTTAATTATTGCTACGAAAATGACTATATACCTACATTTGCCTTTAGAGGTTATTACTCTTAGAAACATTGACATACACAAATGAACTAGAATTACAAGAGACTAGTTAGAACAATGGCATTTGGTACTTTTGTGTTGACCAAAAAATATTTTAATATATCCTACCTGCAAAAATGTTCATATTGTTAATAATGCATAGTAAACTATAGCAATTCTTCCTTTCTCTCTCTCTCTCTTTCCTTCTTCTTTTTCTTTTTTTTCTTCTTCTTCTTCTTCTTGTTCTTTTTTTTTGGTAGCAAGGAAATTTTTACAAGCTAGTACAATATAGCACAGTAATCTCCTAATGGGTAAAACATGTTCCCCAACCCTGCCCCGACCTAGTGATTCAAACCAACCTTGCAGATCAGTGCTTTAGCCCACAGTGTCACACCAGGATGCTCTTGTTAAGTGCAGTGGAGTTCCCACTGAATCATACAGACTCTGTATAGGGTTTCTGAGGGGCGGCTGATGTGCTTGAGGTTAGCTGATGTTGTTGTTGCTAAGTGCCATCCCATACGTTCGACTCATAGCAATCCTGTGTAGGGTTTCTGATGAACATCTGGCATGTTTGAACTCAGACCTTGTGGTTCACGGACTAGTGCTGATCCTATAGCACCACACCAGGACAGTACTAATGATTTTGTGAATATGCAAATAAGTTACATTTAAAATGAAATTTTATGAAAAGTTGTTAAGCCAATTTTAAGGTTCCCATGACACAGAATCACTACCACCACCACCACTGCCAACTTAGGAACAAACCCCACTGCCACCCAGTTGATTCTGACTCATAGTGAGCTTGTGTAGGGTTTCTGAGGCTGTAAATGTTTACAGGTGAAAACAGCTCTATTTTCTCATGCAGAGCAGATGCTGGCTTTGAACTTTGAACTTATGTATAGTGATCCAGTTCTTACCTCACAGGGCTCCTTAAGCTAGGAAAATCAGGTATTAACATCTCCATAACTGCACAAAGCTTTGAAAAATCTCCCTGTATCAAATCAATCTAAATAGAATGTATCCTGTCTATTCTATATTATAAACATCTTTTAAAAATGGGACTATCTGCTCTGAAACCACTGATACTCTAAGGTTATATAATCGTGATCCCTTCCCTGGAGTTTCATAATAATATTTCTCTTATATTATCTGGACATCTGTTCTGCCCATTTTACAACTGATCAGACCCATAGTTTTATTGAAAAAAAAAAAATCAACAAAAATGATCATGCCACTTTTTTTCCTGTCGACATTTATTTGCTTCTTGTCTCCCAAAATGGCAGACAAAGTGTCTTAAAATTCACCGTAAACTTAATGATTCCAGTTTAATCATCTACAACTTCTTCTCTTGCATGCTAATAATTCTAACAGTCCATGCTGGTATTATTGTTAAGTGCCGTCAAGTTGGTTCTGAAACGTAGCAACACTTTGTATCATCTAGTGGGTTTGAACTGTCAGCTTTCCCATTAGTAATAGTTCACTAATTATCCTACAGTGCCACACCACCAATCCATATTTCATTTTAATGTAAAGTTTTATTTGGATAAATATACAGTTTTATTGTAATGTAAAGTTGAATTATGATAAACAGACAGGAAAGTGTAGCAATATTAAATGCACTTATATTGATGAAAATAAAGAATTTTTAAAAATTGAGTATACTCACACAACAAATTTCAGAAAATACATTTATTATTGAAAATTATTGAAATGCATTTCTAATCTTTCTTACTCAGTGCCAATGAGTTGATTTTGACTCATAGTGACCCTATGAAGGGTTTCTGAGGCTGTAAATACTTAGGAACTATGAAATGGCTGGTGAACTTGAACGACTGCCCTTGCTGTTAGCAGCCCAATGCCTAATCCACAGGGCTGCCAATCATAGGGCCAAAAGTATTTTAACTACTGACTAGTAGATCAATTTTTCGGCTTTGCTACTTTACATAAATTAAATCATATTGTATGAACTATTTTGTGTCTCACTTCCAACT
The DNA here is from genome assembly GCF_000296735.1 of Chrysochloris asiatica. Lineage (NCBI taxonomy): Eukaryota > Metazoa > Chordata > Mammalia > Afrosoricida > Chrysochloridae > Chrysochloris > Chrysochloris asiatica. Next base: position 17,792,990 of record NW_006408519.1, on the reverse strand, counting down.
TGAATTTCAGTAATATCTCAAGAACGGGTTTCATGCATTACACACTACTGACTGAAGACTAGAAGATTTGTGGGATGACATCAAGAACTTCGTAAGGGAGAAAGCAAAAGGGTGGTTAAGAAGACAAGAATGAAAGAAAAGAACAAATCCTGAAACTTGCTTTCCAGGGTTGTTGTTGTTAAGTGCCATCAAGTTGATTTCTACCCAGAGTGACCCTGTATAGGGTTTCCAAGGGTTGTTGTTGTCAGGTGACATTGAGTCAGCACCGACTCATAGTGACCCTATGCACAGCAAAATGAAACACTACCCAATCCTGGGCCAACCTCAATACTGTTGTCACGCTTGAGCCATCAATGTTGCCACCTGGTCAATCCATCTCGTTAGGGGT
>NW_006408519.1:17789541-17790144 GCF_000296735.1 Chrysochloris asiatica | reverse complement strand
TTATTTAAAATACCGGTGGAATAGCCCTCAGAATCCCAGCAACTCAAGCCACCACAGCACGACAGACAGATGAGTATTGGCCGTTTGGTTTTACATCGAAAAGGGTAGATATGCTAAAATAAAAGGAGGAAATAAGGAAATAAAGAGCTGAACAGAAAATTTCAAAGGACAGCTTGAGAAGATAAAGTCAAGAATTATAATGAAATGTGCAAAGATCTGAGGTTAGAAAACCAAAGGAGAGAACATGCTTAGCATTTCTCAAACTGAAAGAACTGAACTAAAAATTCAAGCCTCAATTTCCAATACTGAAGGTTTCTATGGGCAAAATAGGAATCCTGAGAATGGAGCTTAAGGATGAGCACTAGACTGCTTACCATAAGGTTGGCAATTCAAACCCACCAGCCTCCTCAGAAATCCTATACAGGGTCGCTATGAGTCTGAGACAACTCAAAGGCACTTAACAACAATAACAATGGGCAAACTATTGAATGATTCAGAAAGCATAAAATGAAGATGTACAGAGTCATTGTACAAAAAGGAAATGGTTGAAGTTCTTCTATTTCAAGAGAGAGCATATGATTAAAAGCATATGATCAAAAGCCA
>NW_006408519.1:17785444-17788196 GCF_000296735.1 Chrysochloris asiatica | reverse complement strand
GGAGCGACTGGTAGTTTCGAACCACAGACCTTAAGGTTCGCAGCCCGATTCGTAACCACTACGCTACCAGAGCTCTTGTCTATATCCATATTATTTTTTTTACTAATTACTGACTCTTATAATATTCATACTATGCAGATATGGTTGAAATTCAAAAGAGATTATGAAAATACAATGTTTATTTAGAAAAAGAAGCCAGATACAAAATTTTGTCATTGTTTTTGTTAGGTGCCCCGAGTAGGTTCTGATTCCTAGAGATCCTGTGTACAACAGAACAAAACACTTCCTGGTACTGTACTATCCTCACAATTGTTGTTACACTTGAGCCTATGGCTACTGCGCCACTGTGCCAGTTCATCTTTTTGAGATCTTTCTTTTTCTCAATGACCACTTTATCAAGTTTGATGTCCTTCTCCAGGGACTGATTTCCCCTGTTTAACATGTCCAAAGTATGAGAGACAATGTCTCACCATCCTGGATTCTATAGAACATTCTGGCTGTACTTCTTCCAACATTGACCTGTTTATCTTTCTGGCAGTCCATGGTACCTTCAGTATTCTTCTCCAATGCCACAATTCAAATGCATCAATTCTTCTAAAGTCTTCCTTATTCATGATCCAGCTTTCACATGCACATGAAGCAATGGAAAATACCATGGTTTAGGTAAGGCACACCTTAATCATCAAACTTAATACTTTGCTCTTGAACATTTAAAAAAGGTCTTGTGTGGCAGGTGTACCCAGTGCAAATGAGTAATAATTATGAAGATTTATCTAAGAATTTTAATCCAATATTATATATTATTAAGGAAAATCATTCAGGAGGCCAGACACATGACCTGTGATACTGAATTTTCAATAAATATACAATTTCCTGGTATCCAACAAAGGTGAAAAAACCTTCTGAACTTTCAAGCTGCTCTGAAAAATTTTGAAAGTACAAACATACATTATATCCTTAGGTATATGTATATATGTATATATATTGATATAGTATAAGACTTGTTATTATTAAGTGCTGTTAAGTCGGTTCCAAATTATAGCAATCTTTATATGATTTTTGAAGAGCGGCTGGTAGGTTTGAACCACTGACCTTTCGGTTAGCACTGCAGTGCTTATCCTATGGCGCCATACCAGTACCGCAGTGTCAGTGTTGTTGTTGCTAAGTGCCGTAGAGTTGGTTCCAACAGATAAAGACCCTGTATAGGGGTTGCAAAGACTGGCTGGTAGGTTTGAACTGCTTACATTTTTGTTCAATGTCCAGTGTTGATTCTACAGCACCAACCAGGAGTCCCAGGTTCATAAATATCATTTCACATGTAAATATAATTTAGGTAAAATCCCAAAGTTCTCTATTTATATGTTTTCAACAATTATACATGTTTCTCATTGTCTAAAGTCTCCTGGTGTGGCACTGAAGGTTAATGCGCTTGACTACAAGGTCATCTTGAACAGCAAGGCCAGCGGTTCAAGCTCACCAGCCGCTCCTCGGAAACCCTATACAGGGTTGCTATGAACCAGAACCGACTCGATGGCACTTAACAACAACAACAAAGTGTGAATTAGGGAGCGCTGGTAACTTAGTGGATTACAAATTGGGCTGCTAATCACAATGTCAGCTGGTTGAATCTACCAGCTGCTGCGAGAGAGTAAGATGAGGCTTTCTGTTCCGGTAAAGATTTGTAGCCTTGGAAATTCATTACAGGGTTGCTTTGAGTTTGGATGAACTCCAAGGCACATAATCATCACTACCGCTAAAGTCTCCACTGGAGTCTTGGAGTGGTGCTGTAGGATAAGCATTTGAATGCTACCATAGGTTGATGGCTCAAACCCACGAGCTGCTCCTTGGAAACTCTATACAGGGTTGCTATGAGTCCAAATGGACTTGACGGCACTTAACAACAACAGTAAAGCGTCAACTGCTCTTTTAAAAGATTGAGATCCATAAGTCATGCACTATTTCATATATAGAAATAGTGTATTCCAGTCATAAAGTTGCAATTATCATTCCTTTGTGCATCTCATGAATGGCACCTGAGGATAATTATTAGGAATAGAGTTCACAAAATACTGAGTAGATAAATTTCATATAAACATGTACAGTAGAATACTTTTCAGATATATAGTATTCTATGCTGTTGCTGTTATGTTCAGTTGAGTCAATTCCAGTTCATAGCAACAATGTATAAGGTTTGCAACCAATGACTGATCGCCTTGAATTGACTACCTTGCAGATAGAAATCTAGTGCTTATCCTACAACGCTGCACTTGAATTCCTTCTAATTTATGGGACATGCTTAATGAGCAGCAGGTTCACACAAAATATAGAAAAAATTAATGCAGAATATATAATGGGAAGCATTATTGGAAAAAGTTGGAATCTTATTATGCTTTATGTCTTCCAACACAGAATTGTTCGTTCTTGTAGTAGTCAATGGTACTTTAATATTCTTCTCCAATACCATAATTCAGATGCATCAATTCTTACATGGTCTTCCTTATTCATTATCCAACTTCTATGTTCCCATCTTAGTCCTTAAACTGACATCTTTCTTTGGAACTCTTTAAAGATGTCTTGTGCTCAGATTTGCCTAATGCAGTTCCTTGCTTGATTTCTTGACTTCTACTTCCAGGAGTACTGATAGTGGATCCAAGCAAAATTAAGTGTTTGACAACTTTCAGTCTTTTCTCCATTTATCATGATGTCATTTATTGGTCCAGTGGTAAGGATATTTGTTTTATTTACATTGAGA
>NW_006408519.1:17765027-17785029 GCF_000296735.1 Chrysochloris asiatica | reverse complement strand
AGTTGCAGCCTTTTTTTAAGTTAACTTTAGAAATATTTACAAATATTACTGTAGTATTTTTGTTTTTGTTACTAAGTGCTATTGAGTCAGTTCTGATTCATAGTCACTCTGTATAGTGTTTCCAAGGAGCAACTTGTGGGTTTGAGCCACTGACATTGTGGTTAGTAGTTCAGTGCTTATCCAACAGTGCTAAACCAGGACTCCGTAGCCTCATCGAAAAGAGATATGTTTGTGTACAACCTAAGAAAGTTAAAATGTGTTAGAGGAAGTGTGAATGGCAGTGGCGTTTATCAAAGTAGCATAAAATGGAATTGTTTAAAAACAAGGAAGCCCCAATAACACATTTCTTTCAGGTTAATAATCAGCAATATGCATACTAAGAAGAAACACTGGGAAATGCTGACATAGCCTTATTTGTGATCCAAAAATGCCTTGAAAGTGAAAGTCAAAAATGTACTCAAACATAAATGCTAATCAAAAATGCTCAGGGCTCAATCCTCTAATTTGACTTACTCAGTTCCAAATACCATTTTGGCTAAGGCAATTTCATACATGGGATTCTTGCTTAGGGTGCATCAGCATATAAAAAATAGCATAATGAGTCAAGAGGTAAGAGAGAACAGTTACTCTGAGATTTTAAGTTGTTGTATCTAGAAATAAGTCATTTGTGTTTTCTCTTTATTACTTCTTGTCTGTATTCCTCAAAAGAAATTATGTGCCATGGGGATGGGTTCCTGTCTATGATACTCAGCTTTGCTTGACTAGTGCTCTGGAAAATATCTGTCACATTAAGAGTTGCTCATTTCAGGTTTGTTGAGTGAATTAATAAAGGAAGCTTTTTTTCTGTATTTTAGTTTTTGCTATAATGGTTAGAACTACCATGGTCAGCATAAAGCTCCCAACACATTCAATAAGTTTGTCTTCTGAAAGAGTTCACCCTGTTATAATTAGAAAGGAATCTCTGAGTGTTGCAAAACATTAAGTGCTTAACTGCTAGCTGAAATGTTGGCAGTTAGAAGCCATCCAGATATCCAGAAAAACACACCTTAAAAGATAGGATTAGTGATATGCTACTGAAATGATATAGTCTTGAAAAAACCAATGGAGCACAGATGGGTTGCCAAAAGATGGAATCAACTGGATGGCAACTAATAGCAACAGCAACAATTAGAAAATATTAGAATAGAGTAACACAATTAACCCACTATTTTAAAGTGTAGTCATATTTCATATTAATCTCCATCAAACATGATGGCATACATTTAGTTAAATGTGGTGTTAAAATTTTCAATCATATAGTTTGTCATGTAACTCACCACGAGGCTCAACAACAACAAAAAATTATTCAAATATCAAAATATATTCATATATCAAAATAGATGCTCTCCTGATGCTTAGCTGCTCCACCTCAGATTTTATAATTAAATCCAAATATAATTAATAGGCCGTGGGGATATCATCTAAGAAACATTGCTGAGCAACTTTTAATCAGTTATCATTTGCATATAATAATGAATATGAATATCCATTATTATGTTACTCATATAAAAATTATTTTATATAATCCCAAGTGCTAGTGCAATTCACATGCAGTGGTAGAAAAATGTTGAATTGCTAAAGAGAATAACAGCTTGAAAAAGTAATAATTAAAATAAAGTAACCATAGGAGATTCATGCATTAGTTTTGCAAATATAAAAGTGGTGGAGGCCTTGGATAGAAGTGTGCCCCAAAAAATGTTTCTTGAAGTACGAATTTCCTGTATCTGTGACTGGGGACTTTCCTGGAGATAATATTTGTGATTACTGTAATGAGGCCATAATAGAGTTAAAACTAACCACATTCACCAAGTTGAATCTGACACCAAGTAGCCATGTAGGACAGAGTGACCAGCTGCACGGCTTTTCTGAGACGGTAAGTTTTTACTGCAGTAATTGTTGTTGTTGTTGTTAGGTACCATTCAGTCAGTACCAAATCATAGCGACCTTATGCATAGCAGAACAAGACACTGCCCGATCCTGGGCCAACCTCACTACTGTTGGCACGCTTGAGTCTATCGATGCAGCCATTTGGCCAATCTATCTTGTTGGGGGTCTTCCACTTTTTCTCTGACCCTCCACCTTACCAAACATGATATCCTTCTCCAGTGACTGGTCCCTCCTGACAACATGTCCGAAGTATGAGAGATGAAGTTTGGCCATCTTAGCCTCCAAGGTGCACTCTGGCTGCACTTCTTCCAGAATGGATCTATTGGTTCTTTTGGCAGCCCATGGCACTTTCAATATTCTCCTCCAACACCATAACTCAAAAGCATCAATTCTGCTATGGTCTTCCTTATTCACTGACCAGCTTTTGCATGCATATGAGGTTATCGAAAATACTATGGCTTGGGTCAGGTACACCATAGTCCTCAAGCTGACATCTTTGCTCTTCAACACTTTGAAAAGATCTTGTGCAGCAGATTTTCCTAATGCAATACATCATTTGATTTCTTGACTGCTGCTTCCGTGACTGTTGATAGTTGATCCAAGAAGAATGAAGTCCTTGATGACTTCAATCTTTTCTCCGTTGATAAGAATATTGTTTATTGGTCCAATGGTGAAGATTTTTGTTTTCTTTACACTGAGATATAATCCATACCGAAGGCTGTGCTCTTTGATCTTCATCAATAAATGTTTTAAGTCCTCTTCACTTTCAGCAAGCAATGTTATATAATCTGCATATCGCAGATTATATAACTTCTTCCAATCCTGATGCCACGTTTTTCTTCACATAACCCAGCTTTTCAGATTATTTGCTCAGCATACAGGTTGAATAAGTATGGTGAAAGAATACAACCTTGTCGCACACCTTTTTTAATTTTAAAACATTCAGTGTTTCCATGTTCTGTTCAAACAACTGCCTCTTGGTCCAGGTACAGATTCCTCATGAGCACAATTAAGTGTTTCAGAATACTCATATTTTGCAGTGTTGTCATGTTCCACAGAATGAAAAGCCTTTGCATGGTCAATAAAGCACAGGTAAACATCTTTCTGATATTCTCTGCTTTCAGCCAAGATCTAGCGGACATCAGCCACAATATCCCTTGTTCCACGGCCTCTTCTGAATCCAGCTTGAACCTCTGGAAGTTCTCTGTCAATGTATGCTTGCAGCCATTTCTGTATTACCTTTATTAAAACTTTATTCTCAATGGATATCAAAGAAATTGTCCGATGATTTCTGCATTCCGTTGGGTCACCTTTCTTTGGAATGACATGTGTGGATGATGACAAACTATGGACAACATTGCGAAGTATGAGTATTTCAGAACACTTAATTGTGCTCATGAGGAATCTGTACATGGACCAAGAGGCAGTTGTTTGAGCAGAACATGGGAACACTGGTTAATTAAGAAAGGTTAGAGAAAAAGAGGAGGACCCCCAGCAAGATGGATTGGCCAAATGACAGCATCGATGGACTCAAGCATGACAACAGTAGTGAGGTTGGCCCAGTATCGAGCAGTATTTCATTCTGTTGTGCATAAGGTTGCTATGGGTCAGCACTGACTCGATGGCACCTAACAACAACAACATATGTTGGTCCAGTTGAGAGGATTTTTTTTTTTTTACATTGAAATTACTAATAGCAATAAGAAAACAACAGAACACATTATAAAATCTGATCTACTTGTTGCTGTAGCCAAAAAAAAAAAATAATATTAATAATGATGGAGAAATTTAAACCATTTTAGAATCTGAAATTGTCACATTTGCAGAATCCATAAATAACAGAAATACAGATCCTGCTTTGTGGAATAATTTTTCTTCTAACGATGTAAATTGCTTTATTTAAAGAGGGTCAAGTGATTGTCAGCATCACAGTGGACCATCTAAAAAGTCGTATCAAAATAGAAAACAAACAAGATTGTCTAGCCAGAATTCATTTCTAGGGCACAAAGCTAGAGGTGAAGTTGAAAGAATGAGTGGCTATTGTATTGTCCATCAGTCTACTCTGTATAATGTTTTGCTTGCACACTCTTCAGTCTAAATAACTCTTCAATCTGTTACAGATGGATTGATAAACCTTGGATAGGGTTGATAACAATGAAACATTTCAATTCACAGAAATTGTACATTTTATATTTAAACTGAAGACATGATTTAGGCTTATTTCAGTATTGGAAGCAACAAACTGTTGCTATCATTATAAAAATCTCTAAACATGGACTTCCTTCTCAAGGAAGAATTGAAGTGTTTGGGGTCCCACAAAATGGAAATAGTGGTGCTTACTTGAACTTATTGCTCATTTTGATCCATTTTCACAGGGTCACATCTTAAAATATGATATGATAGGTTCAAAGCTGTTGTATAAGACATGCCTGACTTCCTTAGACTTCACAAGGGGGAAGGAGACTCAAACTCAGAATCAGCCCAAGGCAGATTCCTATGAGGCAGAGTACAGACATGACTCTACCCTTCAACTTTATTTTCTGTTTTCTGACCTCAACCATCCTTCTCATTATACTCTCTGCTTCACATCTAAGTTTGATTTTCTGTTGCAATGGCCACATAGAACTCATAGACAATGCTCACAATTATGGGGTTTATTAAGAAAGTGAACCAATTCAACTAATAACAGTAGTAAAAGAAGTGAACAAGTTACAATTCAGAATCAGAAACAACCCAAGATGCAACAGCACTCCAGTCAGGAATGCTGCTTCTCTGCTGCAATGCAGGCATGCCTCAAACTTGTCTTCAGCTTCTCAATCACAGGGCCCCTCGGCTTCTACTCTTCTAAAGCCAGCCTCCTTCCCACAGGCACTTGACTTTATTCAGCCCGTGGGCTTGGAAGCCTCCAGCTTCTCTTTCTCTCTCCGCCACCATTTTAACTGTTGTTGCTTTTCCTGGTAGGGATCTCACATTTCACTCATGGCTTTCCTTTCTTGAGCAAAGAATAGAAAGAAATGCTTTTAACTATAGCATACTCATATTACAGATTAAACATTGATCTAAAAGTAAAATCTAACAAATTGTTGTAATATGTTTTTCTGATCAGTAAATTTTTTGACATGTTTTCATTTTCTCACTTATGATTATCATGATTATTAAAGAAGTATCAAAATTCAAGTATAAGTTGTTTAAAGAAAAATTGGTGAAAATAATTTTTGTTGTTGTTGTGGGAGTTGATTGTTAACAAATCTAAGTTCACTGACTCATTTTCTTTATTGTAAAATATTATTTTTTAGGCAGTTTGTTGTAGTTGTTATTGTTGTTGCTGTTATGTACTGTCATGTTGGCTCTGACTTATAATTACACGTATAAGGTTTCTGAGAAGCAGCTGGTGGGTTTGAACTACTGACAGTGTGGTTAGCACTCCACTGCTTAGCCTATAACACCACAGGAAGTTTAGTATGCAGTAAGAATTTTTAAACATTTTATAATCCGGTTCATCTTACCCACTAAAATGACATATGCCATTTTTGCATTCAATCACGAACATTATTTGTTGTTGTTGTTAAGTGTCATCGAGTCAATTCTGATCCATAGCAACCCTGTATAGGGTTTCCGAGGAGCAGCTGGTGAGCTTGAACTGCTGACTTTGCAGTTCAAACGGCTTTGCAGTCTGATGCATTAACCCACAGCACCACACCACGACTCCATTATAGTCTCATTGAAAATGAAGTTACCTCATCGACAGGTAGACATATACAAATATTTACATATACTTTCTCCTGTTCAAATGCTTGAGTAAACAATGAGGGGACACCACACATTTTTAGTGCTTAATGCCCTCACATGCCATAATAAAGCCCTGTCGATTATTAACATCAGTTACTTTATTAAGCTATAAATAAAAAGGGGCATAAATACATTGATAGTATTCTGATTTAGAGAAAGAGATGAATAAGGGTAGATTCAATCAGCTTCTAAATTAACTGGATATCATAGTTTAATATAATATTGTTCAAATAATTTTTACCTTTATTATAGAAAACATTTTAAAAATTAGGAAATACATATGTTCTTTTCTATCCTAACTGTATCTTTTTAGAGGAAGTTTTCACCCTTACTTGGATTCCCAAGATTTCAGTTAATGAGCAGGTAGTTTGGGGGAAAAAAAAAATCAAAATTAATCAAACTTGCTTGGCTCTTCCAACAACTGAGGTTTGCTTTATGATTGCTTTCCACTAGCAAATGAAATAATCTGAAAATACAGAGGTCAAGATTGAAACACAGTGAGGACCAGCAGGACTATAGGACTTGTACAAAATGCCTACATGACATAACTCTGGAAAACATAAGATTTCCGCCAGAGAGAATAGCTTCCTTTACTCCCTTCAGGCACACAGGTTTCTCCCATTCCCTATAAGAGATTAGTTTCCTTTTACACCCATGTAAATTATTTTTTAGGCCAACTAGTTTCAGCATGTTCCCTATGCTTGTATTCAACCTTGGAGGACAACAGTTGACTACTGAGAGTGGAGGACAACACAAGCCCCTAAGAGTGGGAGCTGAAATTGGAGCCCTGAAGAACTACGCATGTGCAACATTCCAGAATAAATCTGCCCAACTCCTCTCAACAAACTATGCTGCCCACTTCATCTTGAAACCAACCTACATATGCACTTTATTATCACACTTCCACTGAAATGGGCACGTCGTGGAAATCTCTACCTATTCCTATAAATAAACATAATACTTTCCCTCTACACACTGAAAAACTTTTATAAAGCCCAGATATAACATTGTTTGGGGTAGCAGGGACTAGTGTTGCTTGGTCCCTCTCTATTCCTGCTCATGAGCTTTATCTTGTCTCTTTCAATAAACCTTTGTTCATGTGGAACCTCTGAGCCTTTCTTATTCATTTATGATTAGTGAATAATCTAGATCAGGGGTCAACACCAAATTGGGGAGCCCTGTCCTACAGCGTCACCACGAGTCTGTCAGATTGTAGTACTGTGGTGGTCTGCATGTTGCTGTGATGCTGGAGCTATTCCACTAGAATTCTAAATACCAGCAGGGTCACCCATGGTGGACAGGTTTCAGCTGAGCTTCCAGACTTGGACTTGGAAGAAGGAGAGCCGGATTACTTCTGAATGTTTAGCCACCAAAAACCTTATGAACAGCAGAAGGACACTGTCAGATCACGTCAGAATATTGAATCTTGAAATATGATTAATATCACCACCATATTGTCAGATATAGTGCCAGAAAATGAGCCCCTCAGATTGGAAGGCATTCAATGTTTAACACTGAAACAGGATGATCTGTCTTCATGAATGAAATCTAGATTCCTCCAGAAGCAATGCCTAGGTTCACCTTGACAGGGTCAAAACCATGAATCAACAACATGCGTATAGCCACACAAGAAAATACTATTGATCAATAGGAAGGAACAGAAATACGAATAGATGTTAGCACTTGGAAGACCTGGAAAAGATTATGTTACAGGAAAGAAGTTACACAGAAAAGACCACATATCAGAGGTTTGCGTTTGTTTGAAATGTTCACCAAGGGGAAATGTATAGGGACAGAAAGTAAATTAGTGGTTATCTGAGTCTAGGATTGGGTGATGGTAGTGGTGGTGGTGTGCCATGGAGTCGGTTCTGACTCCTAGTGCCCCTATATGCCAGTGGGTTTGAACTGCTGACCTTGTGGTTCATCATCCAATGATGATTCTACAGCACCACACCACAGTCCATACACTTAAAATGGATGAGCTTTATTGTATTTAAATTGTACCTCAACAAAATTGTTTTCAATGTAAAATATTTATATGTGTTTCTACTTGGTGTGGCACTGTAGGATAAGGACTTGATTGCAAGGTTGGTTTGCACTATAATGTCAGCAGTTCAAATTCACCCGCCACTCCTCGGAAACCCTAGCTGGGTCTATATGAGTCAGAACCAACTTGACAGCATTTAACAACATCAACAACAACTTGCTTTGCAAGTTAAAAAAAAAAAAATTGGACTAGTTATAATAAACTATTTATTCTACCAGACCTCTTCTCTATTGCTGCTTTAGAGAGGTAATAACTTTACACTATTTTAACTGTTTTATTTCAGCTATTTACACACATACTTAACATGTGGACATCAATTTCTTAATAAAAATTAACTGTAAATATTATGTCCTTAAATGCTTTTGTGAACGATAAGGGTTTGGTATGTTGTTGTTAGGTGTAGTAAAGTTTGTCCAGGTTCTTACAGACTTTATGTACAATAGAATGAAATCATGCCCAGTCTAGCCCATCATCACAATTGGTACACTAGAGCCTATTGCTGCTGCCACGTGGTATCATCACGTCTCCATGGGCATCTTTCTCTTTTTCTCCGACACTGTACTTTACCAAGCATGATGTTGTTCTCCAGGATAGGTACCTCCTGATAACATGTCCAATTATGAGAGATGAACCCACACCATTGTGGCTGTACTTGTCCCAAAAAGAGATTTGTTTGTTCTCTTAGCAGTCAATGGTACTTTTAATATTCTTTAAAATCATCGTTCAAATGCAGTTCTTCTACAGTCTTTCTTATATATTATTCAAATTTCACATACATAAGAGGCCATTGAAAATACCATGGCATGGATCAGAAGCATCTTAGTCCTCAAACTGACATGTTTGTTCTTGAACACTTTAAAGAGGTCTTTTGCAGTAGATTTGCCTATTGCAATATCATCTTTGATTTCTTGACTACTACTTCTATGAGTGTTAATTGTGGTTCCAAGAAAAATAAAGTCTTGGACAATTTCAATCTTTTCTCCATTTATTAAGATATAGTTTGCTGGTCCAGTTTTGAGGATGGTTGCTTTCATTAAACTGATGTGCAATATATAATAAAGGCCATGGTCTTTCACCTTCATCAGTAAGTATTTTAAGTCTTCTTTGCTTTCAGCAAACATAATTGTATTATCTGCATATCACATGGTGTTAATGTTAATCAGTATTCTTCTAATTGTGATGCAACATTTTTCTTATATAATTCACTTTCTTTGATTATTTACTCAACAGATGGGTAGGATATATATGGTGAAATAGACAACACTGGTACACACCTTTCATGAATTTAAACCAATCAATATCCCCTTGTTCTGTTCTAAAAATTGCCTTTTGGTGTAGTCTCCCCATGAGCACAATAAAGTGTTATGGAATACCCATTTGTCACAGTGTTATTCATAGTTTGTCATTATCTATGCAGTCAAATGACTTTGTAGTCAGTTAAGCACATGAATGTGCTTTCTGATGCAAAACTGGAATCACTAACTCACCTATGCCAAGAAATTTGTAAGACAATCACCTGGACAAGTTGCAGGAAGAGATCCATATTGTGCCCATTCCAAAGAAAGGTGGCCCAAAGGCATTGGTGACCTAAAATTAATTGCTATTGGCCATTTTGAATCTGATAATTGTGTGATTCACTATGCTGGGAATGACGAATTGAAGAGGAATGATGTTGAATTCATCATCAAAAAGAACAATTCAAAAACTGTCTTGAAGTATAATTCTGTCTGTGATTGAATAATATCCTTATGCCTACAAAGATGACCAGTTAGTACAACTATTATTCAAATTTATGCACCCATCAAGAATTTGAAGAAATTGAAGAATTCTACCAACTTCTTCAATCTGAAATTGATCAAACATGTGATCAAGAAGTGTTGATAATTACTGGTGATAAAAATACAAAAGTTGGAAACAAAGAGGAAGGATCAGTTGTTGCAATATGCAGGTAATACAACCTTGCTTGCTGAAAATGAAGACTTAAAATACTTACTGATAATGATCAAATCCTCACACTGGACCAATAAATAACATTATGATAGTGGAGAAAAGATTGAAGTTGTTGAAAACTTCATTTTTCCTGGATCCACCATCAACACTCATGAGCGCAGCAGTCAAGAAATCAAGCAATGCATGGTATGCAAGTATTTTGCACAAACCCTCTTTAATAAAAGTGTTCAATAGCAAAGATGTCAGTTTGAGGCCTAAATTGTGCCTTACCACCATGGTATTTTCATTAGCCTCATATGCATGCAAAGTTGGATGGTTAATAGGGAAGATCTTAGAATTGATTCATTTGAGTTATGGCTTTGGAAAAGACTATTAAAAGTACCATGGACTGCTAGAAAAACAAACAAGTCTGTGTTGGAAGAAGTACAACCAGAATGCTGTTTGGAAGCCAGGATTGTGAGACTTTATGTCTCATACATTATCCACATTTTCAGGAGGAACCAGTTCCTGGAGAAATAGATCACGCTGGGTAAAGTGGAGGGTCAGTGAAAAAGTTAAAGACCCCCAATGAGATGGATTGGTACAGTGGCAGCAGCAATGGCCTCAATCTTAACAACAATTGTGAGGATGACTCAGGATCTGTTGTGCATAAGGTCGATTTTGCTAAGAGTTAGAATCAACCTGACAGCACCCAAGAACAACATACCTATATTTAGGCACAGGACACCCAACAACCCAGAAACCTCTTGTGACTTCTCATAAATATTTCTCCACACATCCCAAATTAAAATTGCTCTGACTTCTAAAGGCAACATGCTTGTGACAGTTTTTTGAACTTTATATAAATGAAAGGAATGATATGCATACTTTTTTGTTCCTTGCTTGATTTGTTCAGTATTATGAGTGCAAGATCCTTCCTTGTTATGTTAAAGTAATTAAGCTGCATTAACGTGCCACCATTTATTTATCTATGATGGGATATTTGTGTTTCTAGTTTTTAGCAAGCAACTGTTGTGCCAAAAACATTTTTATGTTCATCTTGTAGTGCAAATGAATCTTTATTTATTTATTTTTATCTTAAGTGCAATTATGTTGAGATTTAATTTGTATAAACTAACCTTTTCAGTGGTCTTCATTCATTTTTATAGTTAAGATTTCTATATGGTAGATTTTCTCTGCCTGACTAAATTTATTTAACAATTTTTATAGTGCTGTTCTGCTACTGGTAAATTATTTTCTCTTCACACTCTAATAAATTATTTACTTTGTCTTTGTTTTTGAAAATACTTTTTTCTGGCTATAGAGTGCTAAACTATTGGTAGTATTATTTTCAGTTATTTAAAGATTTCTTTTTGTTTTTGTTTGCCTTTGATCTGTTTAATTTCTGACCAGTAGTTTGTTGTCTTTCTTATCTTACTATTATTGTTATGAAAAGTTTGTTTTTCACTGTTTACTTTCAAAACTGTTTTGGGTTTTTAAATTATAATAAAACTTGCAATTTTCCTCATATTTCCTTTACTGAATCTGTTGAATATTTTGAATTGTTGATACTGGTTTTTATCATATTTATACATTTTTAGTAATCATTCTTCAAATATTTTTTCAGTCTTCCTTCTCCCATTTGGTGACTGATTACTTTCATATTTGGCTTACTGACAGATGTTAATGAGCCCACAGCTCATTGTTATCTCCTCTTTTTCCTTTCTCCCAATGTTTAATTTTTTATCAGTTCCTTTTTGTATGTCTCATGTTCACTAATCTTTTTCTGTAGTGATTAATTTTATTACTCTCATTGAAAATATTTTTTATCTTACATATTGCATGTTTTGTGTTTGAGAAGCAAATTTTGCTCTTCTATGTCATTTTTTCCTTACTACTTATTCTTATGTTTTGTCAACATCCTGAAAGGTTAAAAAAGAGTTTAGATAATATAGTCATAATAAAGTTATAGTAACATTGTTATTATGTGATTATAATAACTTTTTATATTTTTGTTAATTATTCTATGAGCTGTATAACATCTGCATTTCTATCAATTGATTTTTTTTTTTTCTATTCTGGGGTACTGGGTGGTAGTTCTTGATTTATTCTCTGAGTTAGTTATAACTTCAATATGCATAAAATAATTATACTAAAATGCATATATAATCAACATTGTGAATTTTACTGTTGACTATTGAATTTGTACTTTCAAATATATACTTGAGCTATATTCTGAAATGCAATGAAGTTACTGGAAAACATGTTAATGTATCAAAGTTTGCTTTTTATTTGACAAGACCAGAGTACCATTGATAGCAGGCTTAATTTTCTTCTATTACTGAGTTCTCAACAACTTGGAATGTCTGCCTTTTCTGTGATAGGATTTTTCTATTTATTTTCCTCAAATATTTACTCTTTACTGCATATTTTATACATTTTGTGATAGAGTGGAAAGCCAAGTGACTATTTAGTGTTTCAATATTTGAGATGTCTGAATTGGGGCATTTATTTAAGGTAATGATCAGGACAGTCTTATTGAGGAAATCTTCATTGTTGATATGGTTGATATCTTTCCATGTGATTGTTAATTTTCTCAGAGATGAATCCTCCAGTCTACTGAGTTGGGGTGTAAATGAGGTTTCCAAGAAACCTCGTGGTAGAAGACAGGTAGGGCGGGATATTTTACTATTCAATGCAGTGCTTTTCCATAACCAGACCTGAACCTCTTTAGTGACTAAATTTGTTGCATTCTGTTTGAGGGATTAAGAGGCAGTCATCTGTGCAATAAGAAGGAGGTTAATGAATGAACTAATTGCTTTCTAATGAGTTTTTTTTTAAAAAAAACATTTCTCTTTTTTCAATTGCACTTGAAATGCTCCTTTCAGATGTGTTTTTTATTTCACTTCCCAAACCTTTCTTGATTACTATGGTACAAATAAACTTGTTTGTTGGCCACTATAATGGTTACTTTTATTTCAACTTTTGGAAATTCTCTAATTTAGTTCCACCAGGCTCTCTATTTTATAGCTTTCCAAATGTTATGGTATCATCTTCTCTTTCACACTTACTTTTATTATTATTTTGAGGTTGCATTTTTATTATCCTTCTAAAATCAATTTAATGTGGTTTTAAAAAGGCCTGGAAATAAATATAAGAATTCAAACACCATGTTTAACTGAAAGTCTTTTGTATTATTTGCTTTGCACCTGCAAATCCATGTGCGATGCTTAATACAAATGAAACTCGGTATATATTTTTCTAGGTTTTTTTGGTGTAATTTAATGAAAGCAAAATAATTTTGGGTAGGGCAGCCATTGCAAAATTTAGACTGAGGAACATTTGTAGTTTATTTATTAAATGATTCTTGGCCAATTTGGCAGTTTCACAATAGAAAGATAATCAACCAAACCCATTAATAAATATTTCACAAATTTAAAATATATGATGAATTCTGACTTTTACAAATGCCACCGATTCCATTAATAAGCGTGAAAATGAACTTATTCATGCTGGAGACGGTTAAAGATGGTTAACTTCTTGCTATTAACAGTTACCATGATGCTTTTCACTTTACATAGTACAGTGTGTTTTTTTTCTTCTGCTTTTGTCATGTTTAAAGTTGTCAGATTTCAATTTTTATGCCTATTCTTTAGCTATAATTGTTAAGTACCGTGGAGTAGGTTATGACTCATAGTTACCCTGTACATGGTTTTGGAGGCTGAAAATCTTTACAGAAGCAGAAAGCCTCATTGTTCTCCCACGGAACAGCTGATAGTTTCGAACTGCCAACCTTGAGGTTAGCAGCCCGATGTGTAACCACTACCCTACCAGAGCTCCTTTAGCTTTAATTAGAGTAGGTCAGTATTTTACACACTGTTTTTAATTGAGTAAAATACTGATGAAAATAAATTTCAATGCTATTTATAAATTTATATAAAATTACTTTACCTTTAGTGGTGAGATAAATAAATCTTTGGATATGATGGTTTTGAACAATCAGCCTAAACAAAACAAAATAAAACTAGTGTGAATTGGAACTATGATGATGAATGTCTGAAAAGTGGATTTTATTGGATTTCTGATATCCTATTACTTAGTAGACTGTCTTTTATGAATCTTCAAATAGTACTATAAATGTATCAAAGATAAGCATCTGCTTTCCTTTTTTTTCTTTTTCAACTAAAGCAAAGAGACTATTCTAGTAAATCAATAATGGATTTTCTGGAACAAAAACAAAATAATGTTTACCAGTACAAAATTGATTAATTTTACAGCTAAAGGCTAGTATATGCCCCAAAGACAGAAACATCATTCAAAGTTGTCTCATTTGTATGAAAAAAGCACATTGAAGTCAAACTACTTCTAAGCAGTTAGTAAAGCCAGATAGATATATTGTTAAGGAAAATATTTTTCTTGCAGAGAAAGCAGAATATGCTCTCAGCAATATTCCTCTATCAACTGACAGTTAGACTTCATATTATATTAATGCATCTAGGATAGAAGAGCAATTGTTATTTTATTTGCATGCTAGAAGATCATTCATTTTGCATTTGAATAAAAAAACACTTATTTAGAGAGTATAAATTAGCCCTTGGCATATGAGTAAACAGTTCGTGTAAGATGGTACGTACATTAACTTTTTTCAATGCTAGTCAGCAAAGAAATTTTTGTTTATTTAAGGGTCATTTTGTGAATCATGATTTAGACTGTAATTAGGTTTATCATCATGGAATGCTAATGTATGTTTTTCTTTAGTCAAAAAATTTAAAAAAGGATTGCTGGCAATAATGTCCTATTGTTCATTATTCATATTGAGAAAAACTAATATAAAAAATGAACAATATGACTACTTCACAGTCGCTGAATATTTTCAGCAAGTTTTGTAAAGAAACGAGTGTTGGTTAAAACCCTTGCTTTTCCATAATGAAAGTATATTAAATGTAAGGAGAGTGGTGCTCAAATGATTTACTGAAATGAAAAATTAAAAGTATGCACTTGTTACATGGATAATAGAAGAAGAGATTATTTTATGTTGACATTGATGATGATGATTTGTGTTTGTTTCAAACGCTATGTCTATCACACATATTTACAATATTGGATAATCTTAATCTCACACTTTATGGTCTAAATATCACCATAGCTTAATTTGAATCCAGTTAGTAAAATTACAACAGTTTCACTGCTAAAAATTTGTTTTCTTATCTAACACTGAAGGCTCATTTTCATTTGTCAAAGAAAAAAATAGTGTTATGTCACAGTGGCTATTTTTAAACAATGTTCAAATATTACAAAGGAACATAGAAGAAAATTTTTCATGGTGATGGCAATAAAAGAGTTACTAGAAATGCATTCATTTCAGTCTCTCCTAAATGAAACTTTCAAACGTGCAGCAATGGAGTGCAGTATGCTCAGTGGTATCATGTCTGTTGAAATACAATATGTAACCTTTGTAAGTAGACTCACAATGTTTGATTTGAATATAAAAGCTACAATACATGCCACATATTTACTGTCTTGCCAGATAAACTTTGTCTTTGCATTTTGTGTTTCAGTTAAATAATAAATAAAAGGAAAAAAAAAAAACCAAGTTAATTAAAAGCTGAATTGATTTATCTATTTGTAAAACATTTAGTGAGTCCAGGTGTGCCAGGCATTATAGATATTTGGAGTACAACATTGATGAATAGAAGCAAAGAAGGAAAAAAAGTAGGTCAAAACTGCCCACAACAATTTTCATTCTAATGGAGAAGAAAATTAACAAAAGTAAGTAAGATATGTGCTTAGTAGGATATAAGGAGGCCTGGTGGCAAAAACAGTTATGTGTTCAGTAATAACCCATATGCTGGAGGGTCGGAACAGTTCAGAGCTCCACAGGAAGAAGACTGAACTCATTAAGATTATAGTCTAGAAAATTATATAGTCACTTCTACTCTTTCACTTGGTGTCACTGTGATTCAAAGTGAATCTGACGAGATCTAGAAACAGCAATGTAGTAGCATATGATGACTGTTAAGATGACAAATGAAACCACAGATGTTTGATGGGGAGTACAGAAGTGGGAGTTTGTGTTAACGCATTAAGTGGTAAGACTTGTCTCACTAGAAAGGAAAATTTAAGTGAAAATATGAAGATCAGAGAGCAAGTCATATTATGGCTTGGCTATCATGAAGTAATTCAGTGCTATACACATTGTTGCTGTTGTTAAGTGTCGTGGAGTTGATTTTGACTCATAATGAGTCCATACAGGGTTTCCAAGGAGTGACTGGTGGATTTGAAACACCAAACCTGTAGTTAGCACTCCAGTGCTTATCCTACAGTGTTGCACCGGGACTCCATACACATGCTGTCTGGTAATTGATCAAACATTGGATACTGTACTGCTTTCATGTTGTTGTTAAGTGCTGTCAAGTCCATTCTGACTCAGAGTGGCCCTGGAAGTTTTCCAAGGATTGGCTGGTGGATTTGAACCATCAATATTTTGGTTAGCAGTCCAATGCTGACCCTACCACACTAGGTTAGCAGTCCAATGCTGACCCTACCACATCAGGATTCCATAGGGAACAAGTTTCAGTTTCACCCTTTAATTGAGTGACATTTCTTCTTATATAGGGGTTAAGAGTAAAAACTATACCAAGTATATATGGGTTCAAATTATGTGTTCAAGTCAATAATTACTATGTGATTTGGAGCACATCACCAAATTAATTCCAATTCTATGTGAGTGACTAAAAAATTATCCACACTCTGGTGGCAGAATTTATTTTAATCAACTTTTAGAAGACAAATGCATCATTTTTCAACATAATCTCCTTGCTTTTCAATATGCTTTGTCTATCTGTCAACAAGCTTTGTGTTCTTTTATTAAAAAATATTTTAGGCTGAGCTCTGAGACATGAATGCACCACTGTCTTAACTTCTTCATCAGAGGTGAAGCTTCATCCTCTAAAGCCTGCTTTCTGGGAACCAAAGAGGTGAAAGTCCAATGGAGCAAGATCAATACTGTAGGGAGGATGCTTTAACACCTCAAAACGAAGTTTTTGCAGTGTCAACAATGTGGGCAGAGGTATGTGCATGTGTATTATTCAGCAAAATCACAGTGCCCTAGGATAGCAGTCCTCTGCATTTAATCTGAAATTTAAGCTTCAGCTCTTCAGTGAGCATCTCACTGTAATTAGCATTGTCAACTGTTGAACCTTTTTCCTAATAGTTTTCCAATACTGGTCCTTGAGAATCCCAGAAACCAGTAATCATCACTTTTCCAGATGATGGTTGACTTTTGAAATTTGTCTTGGTTGGTGATTGAGGATATTTCCATGCCATACTTTGTCATTTAGTCTAACGCTCCTAGTGATGAAGCCATGTCTCATCACCAGTAACATTTTTTTTAAAAGAAACTTTTACCTTGCTTCAAATAGCGATTCAATTTTGTTTGTAGATGCCCAAACACTTGTTTATGCTCTTCCATGGGTTGTTTCAGTATCCATCTCGCACAAACTTTACAAAACCCAACTCTGTCATGGATTATTTAATAGGCAGAGCCATAGCTGATTTGCAAATGATTTTCCACATAATCTACTGTCACTTGTCTATTTGACAGAATTATTTCACATACAAGTTCCATGTTGTCATCAGTGAACATGGACAAGTACTTTAATACAACTGGATGTGGATAACTTTTGACTCACCTTAATATTTTCTTTACCAAGGATTGAGGGTAGTTATAGCATATAACTGACAGGTTATTGTCTGCCTCAAGTAAGTTAATATGTAAAAAAAGGGTAGTGTAGCATAGTATGAGTGTTCAATAAATTTAACTCACATTACTACACTTGTTCATTCATTTTGTAATGAAAACAAATTTCCACAATTTTATTAAATTTCACTTAGCTGTAATTCATTTGACCCAACATGTTCTGCTGTCTGTCAAACAATGAATTAACCTGATTATTTAAGCAGGTTAAAAAATATAGCTCTCTCCTTATACTGCATCTACTTTCATGACACCATACTAAGGAGTATTCTGATTTCCTTACACGTGAGTGTTTGAGTAAATATAAATGGAAGATTACTTTAATAAATTAATGACATATTTTAAGATTTCTCACAGAAGTTAATAAATTCTACCCCTCACTATAAGGAACTCTGGTAGCGTAGTGGTTACGCGTCGGGCTGCTAACCTTAAGGTCAGCAATTGGAAACTACCAGCGGTTCTTCAGGAGAAAGATGATACTTTCTGCTCCCATAAAGATTTACAGCCTCAGAAACCCTATGCAGGCATGCTATGAGTCTAACCGACTCCACAGCACACCACCATTATCACCACCACTCCTCATTCTGAAGTCCTGGTGTGGTGCTATAGGATGAGCAGTAGACTCTGAGATCAGTTTGAACTGCAAGGTCAGTGGTTCAATCTCACCAGCCATTCCTCAGAAGCCATATACAGGGTCGCTATGAGTCAGAACTGACTGAACGGCACTTTACAACAACATCAACCTCTCACTATACATGTTCATAGGCTTATCAACTGTTATGGATTGAATTGCTCTTCAAACCCAAATATACATTGAATTTCTGACTCTCATATGCATGGATGTGATCCTGTTTGAAAAGAGGTTGCTGTTGCTATTGTGTTATTAAAGTAATGCCAGGGTTTGTTGTTATTGTTATGTGCCATCGAGTTGGTACCGACTCATAGCGATCCTATGTACAATACAACGAAACACTGTCTTATCCTGGGTCAACCTCACAATTGTTGCCACGCTTGAGCCCATTGATGCTGCCACTTTGTCAATCTATCTCGCTGGGGTTTTTCCTCTTTTTCTCTGACCATCCACCTTACCAAACATTATATCTTTCTCCAATGATTGGTCCCTCCTGACAATATGTCCAAAGTATGAGAGACGAAGGTTGGTCTCTTGGCTTCTAAGGAGCCCTCTGTCTGTACGTCTTCCAACACAAATCTGTTTGTTCTTTTCGCAGCCCATGGCACTTTCAATATTCTCCTCCAATACCATAACTCAAAAGCATCAATTCTTTCACAGTCTTCCTTATTCACTGTCCAGCTTTTGCATGCATATTAGGTTATTGAAAATACCATGGCTTGGGTCAGGCACACCTTAGTCCTCAAGCTGATATCTTTGCTCTTCAATACTTTGAAAAGGTCTTATGCAGCAGATTTGCCTAATGCAATATGTCGTTTGATTTCTTGACTGCTGCTTCCGTGGCTGTTGATAGTTGATCCAAGAATGAAGTACTTGACAACTTCAATGTTTTCTCCATTGATAAAAATGTTGTTTATTGATCCAGTGGTGAGGCTTTCTGTTTTCTTTACATTGAGATGCAATCCATACCCAGGCTATGCTCTTTGATCTTCACCAGTAAATATTTTAAGTCCTCTACACTGTCAGCAAGAAAGGTTGTATCATCTGCATATCACAGGTTGTTAATGAGTCTTCCTCCAATCCTGATGCCACATTTTTCTTCATAGAACCCAACTTCTCACATTATTTGTCAGCAGTTGACTAAACCTAATCATCTGGTATTACAAAAAGACTACAACTTAAAAACATGCACTCACAGGGATTGTCTACAAACCAAGGAATACCAAGGAACCAAGAAAATCCCTGGTTTCAAGGGCTGCTTACAAAGGATAAATTAACAAGGCCAAGATCCTGATTTGGACTTTTAGCCTTCAAAATGGTGATTAAATAACTTTCTGTTTTTTAAAGTCACCTACTAGTGGTATTTGTACTATAGCAGCATTTGGTGACTAAAATAATAACCATAAAGTATATTAAAAATCTACTTTAGCAGTGTGAATAGCTGCAAAGGTGGAATAGGAAAACATTTGTAAGAATCTCAATAATTGGTTTTCACAGTAGTGTTTAACATAAACATTTTGTACATGGTTGTTTTAATTCAAGTTTCATTTAAAGTAAACAACGAATGCAATGGTAAAATACTTTTTCTATTCCATAGCAATTATGTGGGACAAAATAGAACTGCGCCATAGTGGTTCCAATGCTATAAGTCTTTACAGAACAGTCTGCTAAAACTTTCTCCCTTGGATCAGCTGGTGTGTTCGAACTGCATATTTTCCAGTTAGGAGCCAGATGCTTAACCATTGCTCCATCATTGTTGCTTAGTCCACTGATTTGGTGGTGGTGATTGGTGGTATGTGCTGTCAAGTCAGTTCACTTTGCCCAACGGCATGAAACACTGTCCAGTCCTTGGCCATCCTCACAATTTTTATGTTTGAGACCATTGTTGGTGTTACTGAGTCAATCCATCTTTTTTTTTTTTTTT
>NW_006408519.1:17756121-17764324 GCF_000296735.1 Chrysochloris asiatica | reverse complement strand
GTCTCCTCAAAGTAGAGTTGACCATGATGACGCGAATGAAGTAAAGCCCGTTGGAGTAAAGCCCATGGGACCTTCATTTGTTGATTGGGCACAACTCAAAATGAAAAGAAACAACTCTATACATCCATTAATAATCAGAACATGGAATGTACAAAGTATGAATCTAGAAAAACGGAAAATTGTCAAAAATGAAATGGAATACATAACACTGATATCTTAGGCATCAGTGAGCTGAAATGGACTGGTATTAGCCATTGTGAATCTGACAACCACAGGATCTACTATGCCAGGAATGACAAATTGAAGAAGAATGGTGTTGCATACATCTTAAAAAGAACACATCAAGATCAGTCATGAGGTATAATGCTGCCTGTGATTGGATGATATCCATACACTTACAGCATGTTGAAGGACCAGTTAATACCACTGTTATTCAAATTTATGCACCAACCACTAAAGCTAGTGAGCGTGAAATAGAAGAATTCTACTAACTTATTCAGTCTTAAATTGATCAAACATACAACCAAGATGTGTTGATCACCACTGGTGATTGGAATGCAAAGGTTGGAAACAAAGAGGAATGATCAGTAGTTGGAAAACATGGCCTTGGTGATAGAAATGATGCTGGAGTTTGCATGATGGAATTCTGCAAAACCAATGATTTGGTCATTTCAAATACCTTTTTGAAACAGCATAAGAGACAACTATACACATGGACCTCACCAGATGGAATACCTAGAAAACAAATTGACTGTATGTGTGGAAAGAGAAGGTGGAAAAGTTCTAAATCATCAGCCAAAACAAGGCCAGGAACAGATTGTGGAACAGACCATAAATTGCTCCTAATACAAATTCAGAATGAATTTGAAGAAATTGAGAAAAAGTCCCTCAGAGCCAAAATATGACTTTGAATACATCCCACCTGAATTTAGAGATCATTTGAAGAATAGATTTGACACATTAAACACTAAAGACCGAAGACCAGAAGAGTTGTGGGATGACATCAAGAACATCATATAGGAAGAAAGCAAAAAGTCATTAAGAAGACAAGAAAGAAGGAAAAGATCAAAGTGGGTGTCAACTTGGGATCCAGAGAGGGAAAGGGGCTGTGTGCTGAGGACCATGGATGGGGGGCAGCAGGTTTGCAGGGCACACCCTTTGGTTGGGTGAGGATGCATGGATGGGATGGTAACTATTACAATGAAACAATGTATGATAGAATGGATGTAAGACTAATGTTCTCCCATCTAGACTATCACACAATTCACAATAAAACATTTATTTAATACTGAACAAAAGAGGATCTGAAACTTGCTATCCAGTATAGAGATGTTAAAGCAAATAGAAGAAACGAGGAGGTACAAGAGCAGAACAGAAAAGTTCAAAGGTCAGCTCGAGAAGACTAGGCAATATATTAAAACAAAATGTGCAAAGATCTGGAATTAGAAAACAAAAAGGGAAGAATACGCTCAACATTTTTCAAGCTGAGGAAACTGAAGCAAAAATGGAAGCCTCAAATTTTGTTATTGAAGGTTTCTCTGGGAAAATTATTGAATGATGCAGAAAGCATAAAAAGAAGATGGAAGGAATACACAGAGTCACTGTACCAAAAGGAAATGGTTGATGTTCAACCGTTTCAAGAGGTAGCATATGATCAAGAGCCAATGATACTGAAGGAAGAAGTCTAAGGTGCATTGAAGGAACTGGCAAAGAACAAGGCGCTGGGAACTGATGGGATAAAAATTGAAATCTTTCAAGAAAGTGAGGCAGTACTGGAGGCACTCACTCATCTATGCCAAGAA
Source organism: Chrysochloris asiatica (assembly GCF_000296735.1). Classification (NCBI taxonomy): domain Eukaryota; kingdom Metazoa; phylum Chordata; class Mammalia; order Afrosoricida; family Chrysochloridae; genus Chrysochloris; species Chrysochloris asiatica. The sequence goes on along the minus strand of NW_006408519.1, from coordinate 17,762,522 downwards.
ACGTGGAAGACAAGTATCTTGCCAACTTATTGGTGTCTATTCCAAAAAGTGGTGACTCAATGGAATCCAGAAATCACTGGGCAGTATGTTTGATAACCTATGCAAGTAAAGGTTTATTCAAGGTAATATAGAAAGGGCTGCGACAATACATTGACAGAGAACTTCCAGAGGTTCAAGTCAGATTCAGAAGAGGACATGGAATGAGGGATATCATTGCTCATCAAATGGATCTTGTCTGAAAGAAGAGGATACCAGAAAAATGTTTACCTGAGCTTTATTGACTATGCAAAGGCCTTCGAATGAGTAGATAATGATAAGCTATGGACATCATTGCAAATTATGAGTATTCCAGACCACTTAATTGTGCTCATGAGGAACCTGTACATAGACCAAGAGACAGTTGTTTGAACAGAACATGGGAACGATGAATGGTTCAAATTAGGAATGGTGTATGACAGGGTTGTATTATTTCACCATACTTATTCAACCTGTATGCTGAGCAAATAATTTGAGAAGATGGGTTATATATAGAAAAACATGGCATCAGGTTTGGAGGAAGACTCATTAACAACCTGTGGTATGTAGATGATATAACTTACTTGCTGAAAGTGAAGAGGACTTAAAATACTTACTGATGAAGATCAAATACCATAGCTTTTAGTATGCATTGCATCTCAATGCAAAGAAAACAAAAATCCTCACCACTGGACCAATAAACCACATTCTTATCAATGGAGAAAAGAAAGAAAATTTCAAAGACTTCATTTTTCTTGGATCAACCATCAACACTCATGAAGCAGCTGTCAAAAAATCTAACGATGCCTCAGCATAGTGATCCTGCTTGGTCACCTTAGAGCAGGTGATGGGCTGGCAACATCTTGAGTATGGGGTCCCCAGTCAATCTCCTCCCACCCTGCCTTCCTCGGATGGTGGCTGTTTATGCTGTTTATGCCAGAGACGGATAAGGATCACGTGGAACCTCGGCAACCTAAGACAGAGCCATTGCCATGCTGCAATGAGTTTCGATGACGGGTAAGACAGAAGAATTCACACTGACCGCCTAAGACAGGCAGCGTCCCTTAAACAAACAATAAATAAGGGGGAATCTGATGCAGACCGTGCAGACCTGGTCAGGAGGTCAAGACCCTGTGGGCCCAAGCATTGTTGACCGTCCAAACCATAGGCTCTGAGGATCAGACTTTAGCCACCTAGTAGACATAGCAAACTGTCCCTCATCTGATTATTCAGTAATGCTTGTTAGTAATCTCATACATGAGCCCTGGATATCCACAGACAAATGTAAAAACCTTCCCTAAAAGCCAAGACTGTAAATTCCAAAAAGGCAAGTTCCCCCTGACCCAAAAAAAAAAAAAAAAATGCTAAAGAGGATAGAGAGAAACACTGTTAACTGATGATATATGGAGGGGATAATAATCAATGTAATGAAACAAGCTATATGAATGGTTGAATGTGAAGCTGATGATGTGCCCTGTAAGCTTTCACTCAATCCAAAATAAACACATTTAATAAATAAAAAATAAATAAAAACTCTAACGATGTATAGCATTAGGCAAATCTGCTGCACATGACCTTTATAAAGTGTTGAAGAGTCAATTTTAGGACTAAGGTACACATGACACAGCCATGGTGTTTTCAATAAACTCATATTCATGTGATAGTTGGACAGTGAATAAAGAAGATCATAGAATAATTGATGCATTGAGTTATGTTGGAGGAGAATATTGAAAGTGCCATGGGCTGCCAAAAGAAAAAACAGACCTGTGTTGGAACAAATCCAGCCAGAGTGCTCCTTGGAGGCCAGGATGGCCAGACTTCACCTCTCATGCTTCGGACATATTGTCCAGGAGGGACCAGTCAGTGGAGAGCTATATCATGTTTGGTAATGTGGAGGGTCAAATAAAAAGAGAAGACCCCCAGTGAGATGGATTGGCAAAGTGAAAGCATCAATGGACTCAAGCGTGACAATGATAGTGCGGTTGGCCCAGGACTGGTCAGTGTTTCGTTCTGTTGTGCATAGTGTCACTGTGAGTTAGTACTAACTCAATGATACTCGGTATTTTCAATATTCTTCACCAACAGCATAAGTCAAATACATTGATTATTTCTATAGTCTTCCTTATCCATTCTCCAATTTTCACATGCATATGAAGAGATTGAAAATGCCATTGCTTGGATCAGGCACACCTTAGTCCTCAAACTGATATCTTTACTTTTTAACACTTTATAAAGAGTTCTTTTCCAACAGATATCCATAATTTGTAGTCAAATGTAGTTTGATTTGTTGAGTGCTGCTTCCGTGAACACTGATTGTGTATCCAAGCAAGTAAAAATCGTTGTCAACATTTATTTTTATTTTACTTTTTTATTTTATTTTACTTTTGTTTACTTTACATTGAGGTTTAATCTGTAATGAAGGCTATAGTCTTTTGATCTTCATCAGGAAGTATATATGTCCTCTTCACTTTTAGCAAGCATGGTTGTTTCATGTACATATCATAGGTTGTTAATGATTCTTCCTTCAATCCTGATGCCACATTCTCCTTCATATAGTACAGTTTCTCAGATTATTTGCAGACATATTGGATAAGTATGGTGAAAGAATACAACCCTGACACACACCTTTCTTGATGTTAAGCCATTCAGTATCCCTTTGTCCTGTTCAAATGACTGACTCTTATTGATGTACAGGTTTATCATGAGCTCTGAAATACCCATTCTTTTGTTATGATAGAATGCCTTTGGCATAGTCAATAAAACACAGGAAAGTATCTTTCTTGTATTTTCTGCTTTCAGCTGAGATCCAGTACTAGGCTAGTGCATCCGTCTTTTCTGTGTGTCACACTACAGCTACAGTGTCCTAGGCTGAATTTTGTGTTTGGCCACACACAAACTATTAGTTCTGCTCCAGTGCTTTCTGGCCTCAGGTTAATTAGAGAAATTAGTTGCTTCATGGGTAATTTTCTAACATCCCTCCTCTCCTTTGCATTTTCTATGGGAACCCAAGCATTACAAACTAAAATAATGAAAGATGGGAACTAAGTCAAGAGAAAGATAGGTCCTTTCCGCAACATGTGCATTATCAAATATGGTTTCATGTATCATAAATAGTGCTCTTGTGTGTTAGTCCTTTATGTCATCTTGCTTAATAATTTGTAATGTTTAATAATTTATAATCATCATTGGCCTACTTCTCACTGATAAAATGGTGCATAACTAAATTTCAATTCGGTTAAGTACTAAAAAATGTTATATTCTTCATATATACTACTCTTATAATTACTATTATTATTAGAATATAGCTTTTAAAAATTTCATTTACTGATGATGAAAAAAAGACAGAGAAAGCCAAATTGTGCTTTAGAAATCCTCTGAACACATCTTACATTTGCACATAGAATACTATGCTGATCTTTTTTCTTGCCTTTTAGGCTCCGTATTCCCCTCTACATTTATAGAAATTATTCTTCTCATGTAAGACTCTGATCAAGCAGGAGATACAATTTCCCTTCTGAGAGTGCCTACAATGGTATATATTTAGCATTTTATTTCCACTGGTTCTAATACTGAAGTCCTGGTGTGGTATTGTAGGACAAGCATTGGACTACAAATAGAAATATCAGTGATGCAAACCCACCAGTTGCTCCATGGAAACCCGATATAGGGTTACTGTGATTTGGAACCTACTTGACAACACTTAACAACAACTATGTCTAATAATACTAAGCATGTCAGTCTCTGTAACAAGATACTAAACAATTTTCAAACAAACAAGAACACATTTTACATATGTTTTCTCATTCCTTACATTAGCAATGGAATGAAGGTAAATTACTGACTGGGTAATTTAGATATACTATTGTTGCTTTCTATATGTGGCACTGTGAGTTAATGTGCTGGATGGCAAGGGCTGTTTGAGCTGCAAGGTCTATGGTTCAAGCTCACCAGCCGAGCCTTGGAAACCCTTTAAATCTTCCAGGGAGCTGAAAGCCTCATCTTTCTCCCATGGAGCAATTGACAGGCTCAACGTGGACCTTGTGGTTTGCAATCAAGCGGAGGCACTCGTCTCCCCTACCAGAGGATACTGTTCTCTGATACAATCCTCTAAAAACCAGAGTATATTTGCAAGAATTTTACATTACTTATCATAATGAAGTTCTCAGTCTTTGTTGATTGGAAAAAGTTACCACTATTGCATGCGTTACCATACTCTCCTGTCCTTATTTCCCTATTTGAGTTTCTTAAAGGAGCTCTAGCATAGTGGTTACAAATCAGGCTGCTAACTTCAAGGTCAGCAGTTCAAAACTACCAGCTGTTCCACTGGAAAAAAGATGAGGCTTTTTGCTCCTGTAAAGATTTACAACCTCGGAAACCCTGTACAGGGTCACTATGAGTCAGAACTGACTCCACAGCACACCACCACCATGATGTATGCAATATCCTCGCATCCCTTATTTTTCTCCTATAAACCTCTATGCTTGAGAGTAAAAAGTTGAAATATTCTGTCTAAAATATATATTAAGCAGCAAATGAGTGACTACAATATTTTCCCATGTAAGAGCATACAAAAATGGTATGCGTACCAATATAAAGTACATAGCACCCACAGGAAACTAAAGGTCTTGTGGTTGGCAAAAAATAAAGAGGTATAACCCATTCTTTATTTGAGTCAAAATATGGTATGTTAAAAGCAAAACAAAAAAAATGAAATGAATGATTTCCTAAAACAGTAGTTCTCAAACTTTAGTATGATAAGAATCGCCTAGAAAACTTGCTAATATCTTAATTGATTCAGTAGTCTGGATGGGAACCTAAGAATTTGAATTTCTAACAACTTCCCATGTGATGCTAATATCATATACTTTTATTTTTTTTTTTTTTACTTTTATGTGCATTTTATTTTAAGCTTAATTTATTCTTGAGCCATAAATTTTTGTTTCTTCAGTTTCTTCTGAGATATCTTTTTCTTCTGTGCAACCTCCTCTTCTGGTTTAGGAACAATTTGTTCCTTTTCAGTAAGGATCATCTCAACATGGCAGGGGGAGCTCATGTAGGGGTTGATCTGACCATCTGTAAGTTCGGCGGCGCATCTTGAGAGCTTTGTTGACCTGGATGTGCTCAATGACCAAAGAATCCGCATCTAAACCCTTAAGTTCAACATTGCTCTCTGCATTTTTAAGCATGTGCAGCAAAACTTCAGCGCTCTTTTTAGGCCACCAACCCTGTGTCCAATCCCACTGTTTGGCCTGGGCACACCTACAAATACCACCATTGTAATGTCAGAATGGTACACATTGCTTCTGCAAAGTGACATCTTTAAGATACTTGGTGGCTTTCAAGATATGCATACCCTTGATGGCCTACGCAGTCTTACGGGTGTTCTTAAAATGGACCCAGAGATTTGAACCTCTGGATTTGCATGATTTTGTGGGGTTTTCTGGGTCAAGTGAGTAGTGAACCGTTTTGTGACATAACCTCAGGCCGCTTATGGGAAAAACTGTTCTATACTTTTTAATGTAGTATATGAAAGAAACTGGGCGGCACGAGCAGTTCATGATTAGGTGCTAAACTAAAGATTGGTGGTTAAAATTGAGCTCCACCTGTGACAGGACTAGTGCTACCTTCTATGATGATTGTTTTTGTTTGTCAGTTCTGATCCACAATGACCCTCTTTAGGGTTTCCAAAGAGTGGCTGGTGAGCTTCAACCGCCAATCTCGCAGTTCAAACATTTTGCAGCCCAGCGAATTAACCCACAGTGGCATGCCAGGTGTTTAGATCCTAGAAAACCCTATGAGGCACAATACTGCTCTGTATTTTCTAACACCTGGGGTTGCCGTGAGTCACAATCCACTGGATGGAAACTTGACCCACCTAAATCTTACTGGGGAACACGGTGGTTCTGTAGGATAAGCACTGGGCAGCTAACCAGAGGTTGGCAGTTTGAGCCCACAAGTCACTCCATGGAGAAAGATGAGAGACTTTTTGCTCCCACAAAGATTTACAACTTTGGCAGGCCTATACAGGGTGGTAGGAGTAGGAACTGACAGGATACTTAACCACAACAATAAATCATACTGTGTTATCATTTTCTTTTTGGATTTTGGTCCATACAGTTTGGTTCCTGACATCACTTGTATTTCTCTTAAATGGTTAATTCTTCTTGATACTCCCAGGTTTAAGTTTAAATTTAAGGTTTCTAGGAGCAATAAGGAGCTCTGGTAGCGTAGTGGTTACGAATCGGGCTGCGAACCTTAAGGTGAGTGGTTCGAAACTACCAGCCGCTCCGCGGGAGAAAGATGAGGCTTTCTACTCCCGTAAAGATTTACACCCTCGGAAACCCTGTATAGGGTCGCTATGGGTCGGAACCGACTCGATGGCACTT
>NW_006408519.1:17749270-17755738 GCF_000296735.1 Chrysochloris asiatica | reverse complement strand
TAGTGGTTACAAATCGGGCTGCAATCCGCAAGGTCAGCAGTTCGAAACTACCAGCTGCTCCACGTGAGAAAGATGAGGCTTTCTGCTCCCATAAAGATTTAAAAGCTGCGGAAACCCTGTTCAGGGTCACTATGGGTCAGAACCGACTTGACAGCACTTAACAACATACATATATATATATATATAATGTTTCTAGGGAGATTTCTGGTTGTATTTCATCCCATATATATTTGCTTGTTCTTCAGGCATTTCATGGTATATTTAATATTCTTTGTCAATACCACAATTCAAAGGCAAATATTCTTCTTCTGTCTTCCTTATTCATTGTCCATGTTTGGCATGCATATGAGGTAATTGAATATATCATGGATTGAGTCAGGTGACCTTAGTCTTCAAAGTAACATCTTCACTTTTTAACATTTTAAAGAAGTCTTTTGCATCATTTTTGGCCAATGCAATACCTTGTTTGATTCCTTGACTGCTGCTTCAATTGGCGTTAATTGTGGTCCTAAATTAGGAAATCTGTGACAACTTCAAACTTTTTTTTTGAAGGCGGAGCATTTTATTATTTACATGGATGAAGAGCAGGAGGGTAGAGGCCAAGATGGGGCAGGAAGGTGGCTGGGGCTCAGTCGGTGATGATGAGTTCGTCCACGCCCCAGTCCTCATAGCTTCCGTCTGGCAGGTATCGGCGAATGATGATGGGGATCTTTTGGGCCTTGAGCTTCTTCATGGCGATGAGCAGAGAGTCTGTTTCCCCCTCTAGCTCCACCATTATTGGGGCACACATTGCTATCTGGAGGGCTCGGGTGCCCAGCACGCAGGCTCGCTCGTACTTGGTCTTGTACAGCATGGTGATCTGCTTCTGGGGCCTGCGGTCGCTCCCCTGACGACAGGATCTCTACGTTCTCCTGGCCCTCCTCCTCGGCATTCTCCAGGTCATCTAATCCTTCCTCTTCCTCCACATCATCAAAGTCGTCACCATCAAAATTGTCCTAGTTGTCTGATATACTGCCCGCGCGGCATAGACCAGGTTTTATGCCCCACAACTCTTTTATATTTATTCAAGATGTTGTTTATTTGCTAGTTGTGAAAATTTGTGTTTCCCTTTTGTTATGGTATAATCAATACTGATAGCTATAGTCTCTGATCTTTAGTAGTAAGTGTTTCAAGTCCTGTTCACTTTCAGAAGCAAGATTGTGTCATCTGTGTATTTCAGGCTACTCAAGTCCTGACGTCATGCTCTTCTTCATATTGTCTAGCTTCTCAGATGATTTGCTCAGTATTTAGAACAATAAGTATTTTGAAAGAATACACATTTCCTGATTTGTAAACCTTACTAATGAAAGGTACTATTTAAACTGCTGTCTCTGGGTCTATGTTGAGGTTCTCTATGTTTTTATTGTTGTTATGTGATGTGGAGTCAGTTCTAACTCAGAGCAACCCATTACAGGGTTTCTGAGACTGTAAATCTTTACGGGAGCAGAAAGCCTATGGAACAGGTTGTAGTTTTGAACTGCTGACCCTGAGATTAGCAGCCCGATTCATAACCACTACACTACCAGAGGTTCTCTATTTCTGTTGTTGTTGTTGAGTGCCGTCGAGTCGGATCCGATCCATAGTGACCCTGAACAGGGTTTCCAAGGCTGTAAATCTTTACGGGAGCAGAAAGCCTCATCTTTCTCCCATGGAACGGCTGGTAGTTTGAAACGGCTGACCTTAAGGATCGCAGCTCGATTTGTAACCACTACGCTAGGTTCTCTATAAGCACAGTTAAATGTTCATTAATTACCATTCCTTGAATTATTGTCCGTAATTTTTGATGGTCCACACAGTTGAATGTCTTTGTATAGTCAATAAAACATAGCTAAACACCTTTCTGGGAGGCTCTACTTTAAGCAAAGATCTGTCTGTCATCAGCCATGATATCCCTTGTTCCACATTTTCTTCTCAATATAAATTTCTGGCAGTTCCCTGTTTACTGCTGCAACCATTTTTAAATTAACTTCACTAACATTTTACTTGTGTGTGATATTTGTTGTTGTTGTTATGTGCCGTGGAGTTGGTTCCAACTCATAGCTACCCTGTACAGGGTTTCCAACGCTGTAAATCTTTACCAGAACAGAAAGCCTCATCTTTCTTCCGCGGAACAGCTGGTAGTTTTGAACTACTGACCTTGCGGCCTGCAGCCCGATTCGTAACCACTACGCTACCAGTAATGTTCAATAATCTCAGCAATTTTTTTGATCATCCTCTTTTGCAATGGGCACAGTGTGAATCTCTTCCAGTCATCTGGCCAGATAGCTGTTTTCAAAAATTTCTTGGCATAGATGAAAGAGTGTTTCAAGCACTATGTTCATTTTACAAAACATTTTAACTGGTATTCTGTCAATTTCTGGAAACTTTTTTTTTTTTTTTCATGAGTACCTCCAGTACAAGTTGCATTTCTTCCTTCAATATCATTGGTTCTTGATTATATGCTACCTCTTGAAATGGTTGTATGTATGGTGTATTCCTTCCATCTTCTTTTGATGTTTGTTGTACTTTTAATATTTTACTCATCCAAAAAGTCAACTGCTGTCTAGTCAATTTGACTCATAGTGACTCTTTAGGACAGAGTAGAACTTCTCCTTAGAGTTTCTGAGACTGTAAATATTTATGAGAACAGTCAGGTTCATCTTTCTCCTGTGGCGCAGTTGGTAAATTTGACCTGCTGACTTTGCTGTTATCCATCCACTACTTAACCCACTATGCTACTGGAGCTGAACTCATAGAATCCTTAATGCAATTTAAGGCTTGAATTCTTTCTTTAGCTCTTCCAGATTAAGAAATGCCTAGTGTGTTCTTCCCTTTTGATTTTCTAACTCTAGGTCTTGGCATATTTCATTATATCAATTTACTTTTTCTTTCTCATTTTGAAATCTTCGAATAGCTCTTTTATATCATAATTCTATTCACTTTAGCTTCTCTATGTGAATTTCAGTCCGTTTTGTCATCCATTTTGGTCTTTCTTTTTTCTTACCTTTTGAATGACTTTTTACATTTTTTTTCACATATGACAACCTTGACGTCATCCCACAACTCATTTGCATTGGTTGTACTGTGGTGATTTGTGTATTGCTGTGAGGCTGGAAGTTATGCCATTGGTATTTCAAATAGGTTTCAGCACAATTTCAATACTAAAACAAATTTGAAAAGAGAACTTGGCAATGTAATTATGAAAAAAATTGACAGTGAATAACAGTGAAATATTGTCTGACATAATGACAGAAAATGAACCGATCACATTGGAAGATACTCAAAATATGATTGCAGTCAGACTGTCTTCTCTAAGTTGAACTTAGTGATGTGGATGGGATACAGCTTTCAGGTCTTCATTTGCTAATAGGACACAATTCAAAATGAGAAAAGCAACTGAAAATATCCATTAATAATCAGAACATGAAATGGAATAAATATGTACCTAGAAAAATTGGAAATCATGAAAAATGAAATGGAAAATACAAAGATCAGTATTCTAGGCATTAGTGAGCTGAAATGGACTGGTATTTGACATTTTGAGTTGGACAATCGTATGAGCTACTCTGCCAGGGATGACAAAGAAATAGCATTGCATTCATCATTAAGAAAGAAAAAAAAAAAAAAAATCCAAATCCCATGAAATGCAATGATGTCAGCGATAGTAAAATATCCAGCCACCTACAAGGAAGATGAAGTAATTCAATTATTTTCTAAATTTATGCACCAACAACTAATCTAAAAGATGAAGAAAATGAATATTTTTATCAGATCTGAGTTTGAAATTGATAAAACGTAATCAAGTTGCATTGATAATTACTGGTGATTGGAATGTGAAAGACAAAAGTAAAAAGATTGGTAGCTGGAAATGATCATTTTGGTGATAGAAATTATACTGGAAATCACATGATTAAATTTTATAAGATCAATTACTTATTCATTGCAAACACTTTTTTTTTAAATAACATAAATGGTGACTATATAACCTCATATGCATGTTAAAGTTGGACAATGAGTAGATAGTCCATAGAATAATTAATGCATTTGAGCGAATGCATTGAAGGATAATATTAAAAGTACCATGGATTTAAAGAAGAAGAAACCAATCTGTATTGGAAGAAGTAACCAGAATACTCTTTGGAAGCCAGGATGGCCAGACTTTGTCTCTCATACTTCAGGCATATTATCAGGAAGCACCAGTGCCTGGAGAAGGATATCATATGTGGTAAAGTGGAGGGTTGGCGAAAAAGGGGAAGATTCCTAATGAAATGTATTGGTACAGTGGCAACAGCAATGAGCTGAAATTAAGCAACAATTGAGAGGTTGGCGCAGGACTGGGCAGTGTTTCATTGTGTCGTTCATAGGGTTGCTGTGAGTCTGTATCAACTCGATGGCACCAAACAACAGCAACATACATGTAGACTTCATAGGATGGAATACACAGGAATTAAATTGATTATCTGTTGGAAGAGAAGATGAAGCAGCTCAATTTATCCATCAAGATAAGGACAGGCGCCAACTGCAGAATAGACCAATAATATAAGCTTTAGATTGGCTGAAAAAACATAAAAATTTCACATTTTGTGCTGTTGTGTGTTATTTGTTTGTAGATATACAGATTCATTTTATTAACTGACAAATACGACATGACCAAACCCTATAAGGAAAAAAAAAAAAAAAAAAACTTGTCTCAGAAACTATGGCCAAAAACCATATCTAGAAAACCTGGCAAGTCACACTGCTAACTAGGTAGAAAACTGAACTGACCATTCCATTTCAGAGTAGTACTTAATACACCACCCAAGCGATTGCTCTTGCATTTGATTTCAGTCACTCAGCTCCAATAAAACAAGAAACTCTCTGTTGTTCATTTCACATTTATCTTTCTAATAGTTAGAACTGATCTTAACAGTGCTGCTTCAGAATAAATTGGTGTTGAAATTGATTAAACTGTACTGATCAATGATGCCTTTAAATCCATGGTTCTATTTTTAGAAGTGAGAGTGCGAGGTTAGTACTAGACTTCTTTTTCTTCCCTATCTTCTTCATCCTCCTTCCATTTTTCTCCATTTCCTTTCTTTATTCTTTCCATACATCAATCCTCCCTTGCTTCCTTTTTTCTGAGTCATCTGAGTAATATGTTATACATAAAAAATACAACACATACATTTACTTAAAATATACTATTTTTATCATATTTTAACCTGTTTTATAAATATCTTCTTAATATAAATTATTTTTAAATCCCATGTTATATGAGAACACTATTATAGCAATTTCAGTTACAATGAAGAATTTGAATATTGGATATTGAAATTTCACAATTTTCAGAATAGCAGCTTTCATTAATGATCATGGACCAATTAGACATATACACATAACATTAGCAAGTCCCTGGGTGTCACAAACTTAAGCATTCAACTGCTAGTCAGAAGGTTGGATATTCAGATTTACTCAGTGGTTCCTCAAAAGACAGGCATCAGAGGACAGTCCTAGTAATCTTCTTTCTAAAGATTACAGCCTTAAAAAAAAGGCATGAGGTGACCTAAAATGAGGGTACAATAAAGGCAAAAAATGACTAGTTTACAAGTTTTCAAGAGGGAGTTTAAGAATGTGCAGGGGAAGGTAGAGTCCCCACTGAATAGATTTCATCTAGTCTAGTCGGGTATTGTGAAAAGAGATGGGGATAAGATTCTTATAATTCAATAGTAATTGTTATCATGACTAATTACAACTGTCACAACTGTAAAGGTAGAAATTTTGTAACAAAAATGGGAGAATAGTTCATCTTACAGTCCAGGAACAGAGGCCCCTAGGACCATCAAGGGAGAAGAGCACGAGCAGAATGTGGGACACTGTCCAGAGAAGCAGCAACACCAGAGATGGAGGCAGAGATGAGGATATGGAGAGATAGAGCAACTGAAGACTCTAGACTTATGGAAAGAGAAAGGCTGAGTGCTGATGGTCAGGAGGCTGGCTTTCAGAATGTGCCCTTTGGTTGTTTAAATTGTTATCTATTCCTAAGTGTTTTTATGTTGTTGTTAAGTGCCATCAGTAGATTCCGACCCATAGCGACCCTGTATAGGGTTTCCAAAGAGCAGCTGGTGAGCTTGAACTGCTAATCTTGCAGTTCAAATGATTTTGCAATCTGATGCATTAGCCCACAGTGCCACACCAGGACTCCGAGTGTTTTTGTGTACATCCCCCCAAAACAAACAAACGAACAAAAACAGAATAGTAGCAAATACTGTTGAACGATGAAGCAAGGGGGAGATTGTAACCATTGTAATGAAATGATCAGTTTTAAACCAGTGTTATCCCATGTAAATTATCACTCAATCCACAAAAACTTTAAAAAAATAAAAAGAAAAGGCATAAAGTGGTTCTATTTTGTACGCATGGGGTTGTCATGAGTTGGAATCAGCTTGATAGCAACTAACAACTATGATG
>NW_006408519.1:17733421-17748635 GCF_000296735.1 Chrysochloris asiatica | reverse complement strand
TATAGGGTTTCCAGGGTTGTACATTTTCACAGGAGCAGAAAGCCTCAGATTTCTGCTGTGGAATGGCTGGTAGTTTCAACTGCTGACCTTGAGGTTATTAGCCCAACTCATAATCACTATGCTACCAGATCACTATATATATATATATATATGACTGTGTTGGACTGAAAAGTTGATTTGAGCTACAAGCCCACCAGCTGCTCCTTGGAAAACCTATACAGGGTCACTATGGGTGGGAACCAACTCAACCAACAGTTAACAACAACAGATATATAAGTGTATATTTGTTGTTGTTATGAACTACTGCTGAGTGGATTCCTACTCACAACACCCCTGTAAACGGTTTCTGGGGAGCTGCTGGTTAGTTTGAACCAGAGGGTCAGTGGTTCAAAAGACAACAAGGCTCAAAAGACAGAAAGAAGGCCAGTGAAGCCTGATGAAAAAGATAGTGATCAATGAAGTCAAAGTTGCTGGTATGTGTCAGAATATGAGCTAAATTTCTTCTCCAGGGGTGAAGGACATGGATTTCATTCTAATTTCAAAGGGGAAGTATTAGATTATTTTACATAGAAAAGTGATATGAATTGATTAGCATTTATCTTCTCTTTTAAGATATTGCCAGTTGCTATAATTGACAATTCTAGGAGTCCTAGAAAACCATAAAACACAGAGATGTGTTTCAAATTTTCTGCCCCTCCTCTTTATGTAGTTCTAGTTCCTTTCCAACTTCCTCACTGCAAAAGAATTTCAGAGTCTCCCTTAAATTCCCATGTAACAAAATGGTGAAATTTTTTCTCTAAATTTAAACTACAATTACAACAAGAACTACACAATTTAGAATTTGAACATGTTTTCTCTTGAATATTTCTGTACTGAAGTGTTGTTTCTCAGTAAGACTATGAATTCTTCTTGAGTAAATGCACAGTACTCTTCCTTCTGTGTATCTCAGGAAAATACAAGATAAGTGCTGAGGAAGATTTAATAAAACATGCATCAAGGCACTACTAAGATACTGATATCAATGCACTTCCACTGTTTATTTAGTATCATTTTCCACCTGTGATTATTGTAAATAGCTTGAACATAAAGAAACTTAAAATTACTCTCCTGAGTCACATTCCCTTGTACTTGCTTTATTTCTCACATAGCTTTACCATTTTCTATTTCTATAGGAAGTCCAATTCTTTTTGTTCAATACTTGCATAGCATATTTTCTCTTCTGATACTCAAGAGTTGACCTGTTTTTTGGCAATCTTGTTGATATGTTTTCAGACCAGGGATTATTTGTTTTTAGACGCACACCCAAGATTGATTTGCCCTTGGAGTGTTGTTTAACAACAATTGTCATTGCTCTTGTAGTTAAATGTCATCAAGTCAGTTCTCACTCATATATAGCAACCCTGTTTAAGGTTTCCAAGGAACAACTGGTCAGTTTGAACCAATGACCAGGTGGGTAACAGGTCACTGCTGATCCTACAGTGTGCCACACCAGATGCCTGAAAAATAAAGAGAGCAGCAAGTCAAAGTTGGGTGAAATGCAGTTAGTTACAAATGGTTTGATCTAGAGAGAATTCTGATTATATTTATTTATCTTGATGTTCATTTTTATGTTGTGATTTTGTTCCATTGTTTGATAGAGGACATAGAAAAATGAATGAATGAATGAATGAATGAATGAATGAATGAATGAATGAATAGAAAGATGGACTTAATAGCAACAATATAGATTAATTGGATTCTTTGTTGATGTTCTTAATTACTGTCAAGTCTGTTCCTACTAATAGTGACACTGTATAGAGTTTCCAAGAGGTCACTGGTAGATTTGAATCACCAACTTTTCAATTAGCAGTCCAGTACTTATACTACAATACCACACTGGAACTCAAAATCAACTTAGTAATTGATAAAAATCAATATGAAAATAATTGCTATAAAATGTTACCATCAATATAAAAATAGCAGTGATGATATTTTAATAAAATAAAATTTCTTTGCTTATGCATGAAAAAATAAATGTATGAGATCTTTAAGTTGTAAATTTTATAACATTTTTTCCTTTTAATATAATTACTTTATTAATTCCTTTACCTGGTCAAGTTATATTTTGAAATGAAAGTCATTCTTTCAAAAAAATCTAAGTTATATAAAACAGACAAAAAAAGTATACAAAAAATGTTTATTTATAAAAATACTACAAGTAAATGAATTCTAAAACACATGAAATAAATTATATTATCTATGTATTCATTCACCAAAAGTGTAACAATTATAATGCATATTCTCTGGTTGATTATTTTGATAGTAATTGGCATGCAGGTATTCATTCACCAAAAGTGTAACAATTATAATGCATATTCTCTGGTTGATTATTTTGATAGTAATTGGCATGCAGGTGGTGGTGGTGGTTATGTGCTGTGGAGTCAGTTCTGACTCATAGCGACCCTGTACAGGATTTCCGAGGCGGTAAATCTTTATGGGAGCAGAAAGCCTCATCTTTCTCCCATGGAACAGCTGGTAGTTTCAAACTGCTGACCTTAAGGTTTGCCTCCTGATTTGTAACCACTACATGCAGGAATAGATCTAAATAAATTATGCATGCACATATTAAGCCATATGCAGTGGTGTCACTGGGGATACAGTTGGGCAGACCATTCTGGGTATCACTGTTAGAGAGGCGAAATCAAAGGGGACTATAAAGTTTTTGTTCAGTGTTTTATCAGAAATTTATTACGTTATAAAAATATCCCTGTAGTTATAACAACAGAAGCATTTTCATATATACAGCTTACATGTATCAATATACTATCTTCAAGGCTAAAACTTTATGGTAAGTTACCTTTTGGAACTACACAGTGTCCTGGTGCGTCACTGGACTGCTAACCACAAGGTTGACGATTTATACTCACTAGTCATTCCTCCAAAACCCTGTACAGGGTCTCCATGGGTTGGAACCAATTTGACGGCGCTGAACAACAGAAATACACTCTGGTGAGAGCTGTCATTATTATCCAATTACAGTGATGCTTCAAATCATGTGTTCTCATCTGCACCCTCTATAAACATCCATTGTTGTTTCAGAGCTGTTGGTGTTTTTGTAGTCACTGATTTTGTCAAATTGTCAGATGTTTTAACTACACGTTATGGTAGATACTAGTTGTAATCAATATTATATCAATGTTTTTTAGAAAATGAAATAATGATTAAAGGAATAAAAACAACAAAAAATAAGGCTTCCACTGAGTTACTAATAATATTATTACTAATAATGATGTAATTCAATGCAGAAAGCTTTTACAAAATAAATTTGTTTCTAGTATTCTTATAACATAAGAAATACTGCATTTCAGTAATCTGCAACTGTATTTATCACATATTATTGCATGATTAATTTATAATACACATTATTAGGGATTCTGTCTGGTCTAGCATGGAAGAAAGTCTATTGGGGGTGACATCAATAATTACCTCATTGGGTGACATCACCCTACTAACTTCACTGGCCATATGACAAGTCTTGAGACTTAGGAACAATATATTTTTATATGAGATGCAAATCATTTTGATAACATGTTTCTGAGATACTAATATAAATATGGCAACATTTATAGTTGTAAAAAGTATCTGCCTTGTTGTTAGGTGGGGTCGAGTCAGTTCTGACTCTAAGTGATGCTATGTACAACAGAACAAAACATTGCCTGAGTCTGCGCCACCTTCACAGTTGTTATGCTTAAGGCCATTTCTGTTGCTACTGCGTCAATCAATCACCTTGAAGTTTTCTTCATTTTCAATGACTCTCTACTTTACCAAGTATGATGTCCTTCTACAGGGATTTGTCCTTCCTGATAACATATAAGAAATATTATTTGCAGGGTTTGCCATGAGGGAACCCAACCACTTGCCTTGATGTCTCCTGGGCGAGCAACTTGCTTGTTCTTGTAGTAGTCAGTTAGACTGCCGTTATTGTTTTGTATTTTTCCTGTTGGTCTTTCTTTCAAGAATATCTTCTGTTCTTCTAGCCACTCCAGGCTGGTCTGCTTGTTCTTTCCAGTGGAAATTTCTCACCTCAGAAGATTCTGGATAGGGTTCAGGATTCCACCTATGGTCTTATGTAATGCAGAGGCTCCACAGGAAGCCTCCTTCACTGGGCATGTTGTAGCCCCATTTTAGGTATTCTAATCAGTTATAGTAGCACAGTGATTATGAATTGGGCTATGAGCCACAAGGTCAGCAGTTTGAAACTACCTGCTGTTCTACTCGAGAAAGATGAGGTTTTCTGCTCCCATAAAGGTTTACAGCCTCGGAAACCCTATGCAGGGTCACTATGAATCAGAACCGACTCCACGGCATATAACAGCAATAACAACAATCAATTATAGGCAGACGAGTTTTAATGAACTTTTGCTTCAGTTTTAATGAACTTTTGCTTTCTCCATATATGATATTCTTGATGTGTTACCATAGCTAGTCTGGTCTTTGGTCATTAGTGTCTAATGTAGCAAATTTGATCTTGAGATGGCCTCTTATTTCAGGTGAGCTATGCCATATTTTGGTTCTCGTGGATTTTAATTTTCTTCGGCTTCAGCCTGAACTTGTATATGAACAATTGATGGTCTGTTTCACAGTTGGTTCCTGGCCTTGTTTTGATTGATAATATTGAGCTTTTCCACCATTTGATTGCCACATATGTAGTCAATTTGATTCCTGTGTATTTCATCTGTTGAGTTTTATGTGTATAATCATATTTTATGTTGCTTAAAAAAGGAATTTGCAATGAATAAGTCATTGGTCTTGCAAAATTCTGTCATGCAATCTTCAAATTCATTTCTGTCACCAAGGCAATATTTTCCAACTACTGATCTTTCCTATCATTGTCCACCTATGCCATTCTGCCACATCTGACAATTGACTATACTACACGACCTACGTGGAGAAATTAAACCCGAGTAGGGGTGATGGGAGATTAGAATAAAAAGGCACACAAGACACAAGTGAGAATAGTAAAGTTAAGACCAGGTGGGACACAACACTCTGATGGAGATACTGTGACACTGACCAAGTGCAGTGAGTTTTTTACATACACATCTCAAGGAGAGGTGTGTTGGGGGGGGAAGGTTAAGAGTGCAGGAACATCTTGTGCTGAAAGTGCATGCAGTAAGCAGAATTTTATCAGAAAAACTGTAACTTGTGGTAGCTAGCTGGAACACTGGTTAGAACAGCAGTGCTAAGAGAATAACAGGATGCCTAGATGAGCAAACTGACCTGAAGGTCATATCTTTAAAGGCCATGTCTGTTGTCTGTGCTTTCCTCTGGGCCCACTGTTGCTGGTATCCAAAGGCAGACATAGACCCCCACTCAGCTACTCAGCTGCTTCCAATACCATTCCAATCACCATTAATTATCAATACATTTTGATTGCATGTTTGATCAAATAAAAATAATTAGCAAGAAGATTTCTTTTATCTTCTACACTTGCTTTTAGGTAATGGAATATTATTTTCTTTATTTCAGAGCCATCTTCATCTTATGTATGATTTGTTTTATGGTTTTATAAATAAATGTCATCGTCATTGTTTCATGATATAAGAATGAGACTTTGGACATTAGTGACAAAATAATTTTATTTTATTCCACAGAAAAAACTTAAGAGTCATCACTGCCAATGTCAATTAATTTACAATAATGATGTTAAGAAGAAAATGACATTTGCAACTTCTTCTGAGGGGATGCCTTCCAGGGCGGGCTGACTTTGGGCCCAGATTGAAGAAAATTATATTGAATGTTGTTAGCACTGAGAGGTACTTCATTTCAACTGAAAATTCTTTTGAAAAAAATCCATTAATCACATAAATAAGTTAAGCATGAACTTGTACACATTGTAAAATTCTAAGGAAACAATATTAGGTCAGGAAAAATGAGAGTATCAAGAACATTCACTCTTAGACATTTGCCTAAAGGTCAAGCATGGCATACTTTTTAATGGTAGTTTATATTCCTAATTTGCACTGCATAATTGAAAATGAAATATATTTAGTAGTTCAAAGAACACTAAACTCTTCATTCTCATCAAATTATTTATTTTTATAGGGAACATAACACAACAGACGTTTTATGAACTTATTCAAAATACTGACGCTTTTGCAATTCTCTCAATGGATACATGTATTCAAAAGAAGCGATATTTTGACTCTGTCATTCATTTCTATAGACTTGGGATATGGCCAAGGCTATAAAATTCATCCACAAGCATCACAGGAAACTCTTTACAAAATGAGATGGCCTAAGGACTTGGTGTTAAACTTGAGAATGTGTTAAGCAAGCAGAAAGAGTATGTTATTCTGAGGGAAACTCATTTAATAATCCATAAAAAGAACATAGTTTATTATGATTATATCATAATATATAAAGTGTAGGCTAAAGTGCATGCAGCATCTCTGGGTTGTACAAAAGGTTAAGTGACTACTAGCCAAAAGTTTGGGAGTCAAATGCACCAAAGGTACCTCAGAAGACCTAGCCTCCTGCTTCAAAAATATCATAGCCTTGAAAACATGACAAAGCAATTCTACTATGCATAAAAATCTCATACAGGTCTGAATTAAACCCTTATAACTAAGAATAACACTGTACATGTATGGTTGAAGGAAATGCATTCAGATAAGTTTAGAAAAATAGATTGGACTTAAATTTTTCTTTCCCTTTTCTGAAGTCACATTCTGGAAAATGTTTGGTATTCTATTATTGAAATAAATAGTAAAGATTAATATTGAATAAGTTCTCTAAATTATGTGAATTTAATGGATGTAGCTCTATGGGATCAGCACTGGACTGACTGCTAATTGCAAGGTTGGTGGTTCAAGTCCACCAGCCATTTCTTGGAAACCCTAAACAGATTTTGAAAAAGAGTTCATTCTGTCTAAGGTTGCAGTTGTCTGGTGTGGGAAGGGCTGGACTGCTAACTATAAGTTTGGCAGTTCATACCCACCAAGTACTCCTTGGAAACCCTATACAGGGTTGCTATGAGTCAGAACCAACTTGAAAGCACTTAACAGTAACAAAATGGTTATAAATACTGGTGAATTAATTTCAAATCTCTTTTATTCTAATAAGCTATTAAAATTAGATTGCTTAAAAATGGATGAATTTTGAAAGAAAAACCATATTTCTTCATTTCTAAATGTTCATTGCCTCAATCTCTCTCTCTTTTTTTTTGAGTCTAAAAAATGAAACCTCTTCCTAAGGTTAAAAAAAAGGTTACTATTTTTGCACAGAATGTTTTGGCAGGGACACATCAGAATTAAGTACCATGAAGAGTACTTTCTGAAAACATTAGGGATGTTTATTATAACATGATATGAAATTTGGATGAGATGTAGAGATGGCAGGAAAATTGCATTATCATTTATATTAGACTAGGGTTGTCAATGCAACTTGCAAAACCTTTTCATATAAACATAAAAATTGAGTCTTACTCTCATTTATAACTGTCATAGTTATCTAGTGTTGCTATAACAGAAATACTATAAACATAATTTTTTCCTCCAAATTCAAGGCTAGTTATAGAATAAGTTTTTCTCTCTCTGAGAGAAGGTCCTTGTTTCTACAGCTTTTGTCTCTTGTTTTTTCTTTTTTTATTATGTCTATGCGGCTTGACATCTATCCTTGCTCATCTCTGCTTGCTCCTTATATCTTGTAAGAGATTGATTCACACTTTAATTCATAGCAGTAACATCTTACTTTTTAAATCAGACCTTTGAAACTAGTGTCTGAAAAGTTGAAAAAAAAAAAAAATTTGAAGAGGAAACTTTCCAAGTGAAATTCCTTGTGCAATTATAGTTTATAGAATCTAATTGTTAAGTGTGTTCTTGGCAAGAAGAGTGAAGCTTCAATTTAATGGTTACAATTTTATTTTTGTTCCTAGGTAGCACAAATGGTTGTGAGTCATTACTATTCTAAAGGTTAATAGTTCAAATCTACCCAGTGACAGCACAGAAGAAAGCCTTGCCAATGTGGTTTTATAAAAATTGCAACCAAGAAAATCTTATCAAAGAGTTCTGTTCTGACACATGGGTTGCCATGAGTTAAAAATGTACTCAACAATAACAGTTCATCTCTTTAATTTGGTTTTCTGTTTTTCCATAATGTCAATTATATATGCATACTATGTTAAATCTGCAATATTATATGGTACAACATAAAAAAGCAATCATGCATTTAAAAATATTTTATTATAGATAACAATATTTTTTTCTCTTAATTTTAGAAATAAAATTAGGTCCAATGGGTTGATGTCAACTTATGGCATCTCCATATGGGTTCAAGTAGGGTTTTTTTCATTGATGGGTTTCTGTTGCGTTTCTTCCAAACTACATCTGAGAGGACTCAAGTTGTGAACCTTTTAGTTGAGCATATTAACTATTTGCACTACCCAGGGACTCCAATATTAGAGCCTAGAGTTTAGTTTTTAGAAGAATTTACTTCCGAGCTAAAATTATAGTTTCCTGTGCTTGCTTCTCCAGTTTCATGTGTCCTTAAAGACAATTATTTTAAGTGAGCTATTAAAATAATGAATAAAATTCATCTTTTGGTACTACAGTTCCTTTGTGACTTACAAACAAAATTTTAAATTACAGCTTAATGGGAAAAACCATCTTCCTAACACATACAAGCATGCAGCTCTACAGGTTTACTTAAATTAGACTGATTTACTTATTTAAATAGTAAAACTCCATTCACTCATTAAATATCATAAACCAAATATAAATTTTATATTATTTCCAAAGTATTGAGGCAATGTTATCATTAAGACATATCATTTAATCCGTATGAAGGATAGAAGGAATTAGGTGTCAGCATAAAAGGATACGGAGTGTGGTGGCTCTATAGGATAAGCACTGAACCGTGAACCACAAGATCAGGATTTCTGCTGCCTCGACGATTCTGAGCCTCAGAAACCCTTAATCAGGGTCACTATGAGTCAGAACCAAATCCATGGCATTTAACAGCAATATAAAAGGATAACAAATAAAATAGGATTATGAGGAATAAATACATGTGTATGCTACATTTCAGATAAAATAAAACTATTTTTATAATAGCTTTCATATTGTTGTTTTTGTTAAGTGCAGAAGCGTCAACTCTGACTTATATCTTCCAATCGTGTGGTTCAAACCCACTTTGTAGTCCAGTGCTTATCCTACAGCATCACACCAGGACTTATATTATGTTTCACAATGTAACAAATATTTATTTTTGCACTAAGTATAATATTACAACTCTCAGACACCTTGGAGTTCTGGTGTGGTGGTTCAGAATAATGCGCTGGACTGTAAAGTCAGTTTGAACCTCAAGGTCTACGGTTTAAGAACACGAGCTGCTCCTAGGAACCCTGTACAGGGTCACCATGGGTCAGAGGCAACTCAATGGCACTTAACAACAACAACAACAAAACACGTTAAACACATCTACTATCCTCCATAAATAATTTCTGTAATGTCCTCTTCAATGGACCCAAGTATTTTGATAATTTAACCAAAATCATTTATTTTACTTGATAATAAAATACTATTATTATTCTATTATTCTTTGAACTTTTCTGTCAATTTTTGGTGAAAAACAGAATGATAGGTCACTACTTTGCATTATTTTCTGTAGTATCACAAGATATATTTTGGTCACTCTTATTATGTACTCTATTATTAAGTAATTTTAATATTCAATAGTTTTATTTTATTTTGGTTTTTAATCATTGAGATAGCACTAAAATATGTATTCACATTGTACTGAAAGAAATACAGTACAATTAAGTACAAAATGATCCTGAATCTTCCCTTTAGAAATAATAAATAAGCAAAAGAAAATGGAGGAAATAACACACATGGAATACATCAAGCAACTGAGGTTAAAATTTAAGCAAGTTAGTAAATTCAGTAACTTATAGTGTAGCTAGTAAGTGTTTGTGTATGTGAGGGGGTGAGCTGGGGGTGGGGCAATGTTGTGCATGTGTATATGTATTCTCAGAGGTGACTGCCTCTATACACTTAAAAAAGGAATGATCAATAGCCATTTAAGTCTATTGATATGCTTGTAAAATATGTAAATATTGTATCAGTTAATAAAAAAAATTTACATAAGTGAAAACATCCAAGCTTTTTAATGAAATGAACACATTTTTGTAAGAATAGCTTCTTAATCCATATTGATTTTATTGTATTTAGCATTTATTTTTAAAGCAAAATTATTGTTTAAGGAAATTCATTAATAATGAAAAATGTTTGTATAATCATATGAAATACAACTATTTACTGGTAAAAGTGTTGCAATTGATGGTGATACATTTAATAAGACACAACTTTTTTTGTATATATAAGTTCAATTTTTATATTTGTTCAACTTGATTAAACCGAAGTTCATAGTGGATTGCAGTTAGACTACTGTTACAGGCTTTTAGCCAGTTATGTAAATGAGGAGATTAATTTTCATACATGAACTCACTTACTTCCCCATGCTCTCTTTAACAGCTTCCGAAAAAAGATCTAATAATGAGCCAGCTGTCAATGACAGTAAATCTTGGCTCTCATAATACAAATTTATTACTTTCTTACCCCTTACTCTTGTATATCCATTAATCTTGACATTACAAACTGATGATTTAAAAGGTAGTTATTTATAACCCTGTGTTTATACTTGTCATTATTTCCCATGTCTCTTAATGCCTTTGAGATTTTCCATATCTACCATTTCCAAACAAGGTTAGATAATTCTGTTGAGCTCTCTAAATGTCTGTGTACTTTTATGGCTTCCTTTTAGTTTTTTTGTATATGAGCTATGTCTTATTAGTTTCCTCAGACTGAATAAAAAGTACTGAAAATTGGGTGACTTTAAAAAAACTTATACCACACATACTACAGAGCATTGTTCTAGTCTTAAACAACATTTTTATTTCTGAAACTCTTACAAATTAATAACATTAACCTGTCACAGAGTCACACCATTGTTTTTGCTGTTAAGCACCTTTGGGCTAGTTCAGATTGACCCTATAGGGGGTTTCCAAGGAGATGCAGCTAGTGGTTAGCAGTACAGTGCTGAGCTACAGTGCCAGCCACTAGTCACCTGAAGTGCACCTGGCATTCCTACTCTACTTGAGTGTCATCAATAGATCACTATATTATAAAGTGCCTCAGATTCCACTCTTATCACTTAAACCAAAATGAAACCGATTGCCAATGAGACATAGCAACCGTGTAACACAGAGCAGAACTGTTCCTTAGGTGTTGTGACACTGTAAATCTTTACAGGAGCAGACAACCACATCGTTCTGCTGGGGAAGGACTGGTGGATTTGAACCCTAACTATGTAAACAAACCACTGTGCCACCAGGGCGCTTCTCTTTACTTAAAGACTTTAAAAACCATTGCTTCTGTTGTGACGTCATATGGAAAGGTTTGACTGGGTTGGTTCCAAACAACAACATTACTTGTAATTGCTATGACTATTTTAAAGAAAAACATAATCATATAAATGAATTTTATTGTGCAATGGCATCTATAAAAACTCAAACAATATTACATCTTGTCCTAAGTTTACGTATACAAGTGTCATTGATAGAGTAGGATGCTCTGAGTTTATAAAACTCAAATATAATTCATCTGATGATAGCTATAAATACATATTCCTAATCTGCATTTGTCTCCAGAATTTCAGGATTATGACTTCTGATCTGGTTTTATTTGCACCACTCTAATTTGTAGAGTTCTGTTGTGGAGCTAGGGATTAATATGCTACACTGCAAAGTTGGTTTGAACCACAAAGTTTGCAGTTCAAGCTTACCAGTCACTCCTCGGAAACCCTATGTAGGGTCACTATGAGTTGGAACAGACAACAGCATTTAACAACAAAAAATGGTTAAATGGTGTGGCGCTGTGGGTTAATGTGTCAGACTGCAAAGCATTTTGAACTGTAAGGTTGGCAGTTCAAGCTCACCAGCTGCTCCTCGGAAACCCTATACAGAGTCACTACGGGTTGGAATCGACTTGACAGCACTTAACAACAACAACAGTGTGGCACTGTAGGACAAGCACTGGACTGCTAACACAAGGTTGTTGATTCAAAACTACCAGCTGCTGCTCACAAACCCTATACAGGTTCGCTATAATCGAATGCAACTTGAAGACACATTATAATCACCACCAACTCCAATAGCTATTCTGAAGTCCTGATGTGGTGCTGTAGGATAAGCACTGGACTGCTAACCTCATGATTGGCAGCTAAACTCACCATCCATTCCATCCATTCGTTGGAAACCCTTATGAGTCGGAACCTACTGGGCTGCATTTAACAACAACAACAAATTGGTCTGTCTCAAATAGTAAAATAATCACTCGTCTGACAATACTGTAGTAGTATATGTTGCTTTGATGCTAGAAGTGATTCCATCAATATTTTACTTAAACTTTTAAATACTAGTAGGGACACCATGATGGACAAGTTTCAGCAGAGCTTACAGACTAAGAGGGACTAGGGAGAAGGAAAGGCAGGCCACTTCTGAATGGTTATTGTCGTGGTTAAAAAGTGCCAAGTTGGTTTCGATTCATAGTGACATTTTATAGAGTTTCTGAGGAGCAGCTGGTGGGTTTAAGCCACAGCACTTGCGGTTAGCAGCCCAGTGCTTATTCTACAGTGCCACACCAGAACTGAAAACCTTAGAAATAGCAGCAGAACAGTGTCTGCTATAGTATTGGAAGCTGAGCCCCAATATTGGAATGAATTCAAAAAAAAGACTAGGAAAGAGCTGCCTCCTCAAAGTAGAGTTGATCTTAATGACATGGATGGGGTAAACTTTCTGGAACTTCATTTACTGATGAAACCCAACTCAAAATAGAAGAAACAGCTGCAAACATCTATTAATAATCATAATATCATAATATGAAATGTGCAAAATGTGAAGCTAGGAAAATTGGAAGTACTGAGAAATGAGATGGAATTCATAAAAATCAAAATTCTAGGCATTAGTGAGTTGAAATGGGCAGATATTCATCATTTTGAGTCAGACAATCATATGTTTTACTATGCCAGAAATGACCAAAAAAAAAAAGAGCATTTCAAGATTTATCTTGAAGTGCAATGTTGTCTATGATAGATATTATCTATTATCTATATACCTATAAGGAAGAGCATTTACTGCTACTGTTGTTCAAATTTATGCACTACCATGTAAAGCCAAATACGATGACATTGAAGAATTCTACCACCTCTTTAAGGAACTCTGGTAGAGTAGTGGTTATGAATCAGGCTGCGAAACTCAACGTTGGAAGTTCGAAACTACCAGCTGTTCCGTGGGAGAAAGATGAGCCTTTCTGCTCCCATAAAAACTTACAGCCTCAGAAACCCTGTACAGGGTCGCTATGAGTCAGAACCGACTGCACGGCACATAACAACAACTACCTTCTTTAGTCTGAAATTGAGCAAATATGCAATCAATATGCATTGATAATTACTGGTCATTGAAATATGAAACTTGAAAACAAAGATGAAGGGCCAGTAGTTGGAAAGTTTAGCCTTGTTGATAGAAAACGTTGCTGGAGAGCACATGATAGAATTTTGCCAGAACAATGACTTTTTCATTGCGAAATCTTTTTTTTTTTTTCCAAAAAAATAAACATGTGGACCTCACCAGATGAAATACACAGGAATAAAATTGGCTACATCTGTGGAAAATAAAGACTGAGACGCTCAATATCATCAGTCCTAAAAAGCCAGGAGTTGTGGAACAAACCATCCATTGCTCACATACAAGTGCAGATTGAAGCTGAAGAACATGAAATTGAATCAAACTATGACTTTGAACATATCCCACCTGGATTCGGAGACAATCTGAATAACAGCTTTGATGCATTAGACACAGGTGATTCAAGACCAGAAGAGTTGTTTGATGACATCAAGAACAGCATCCATGAAGAAAACACAAGGTTACTAAAAAGACAGGAAAGAAAGAAAAAACCATAGTGAACATCAGAAGAGACTCTGAAATTTACTCTTAGGCATGCAGCAGCTAATGTGACTGGAAAAAAATGAGGAAGTAAAAGAGCTGAATAAAAATTTCAAAGGACAACTTAGGAAAATAGTCTTATAATAAAATTTGCAAAAAAACTGGAGTGAGAAAACCAAAAAAGGAGTAGCAAAGTCAGCATTTCTTAAACTGAAAGAACTGACAAAGAATACAAGCCTCAATTTGAAATATTGAAGGATTCTATGGGCAAAATGGTGAGTGCAGCGACTCCATACGATAACCACTGAATGAACCACAGGGACTATGGTTCAAGACCACCAGCTGCTCCTTGAAAGAAAGATGAGGCTTTCTGCTTCTGTGAAGATGGAAAACCTATACGAGATTGCTATGAGTCCGATCCAATCAAAAAACAGATAACAAGTACAACAACAACATGGGCAACATATTGAATGATGCAGAAAGCATCAAAAGAAGATAGAAAGGATACACAGAGTCACTGCACCAAGGCATTAGCAAAAAAAAATGAGGTTTCAGGAATTTATGGACTACCAATTGAAACATTTCAACTAATTGAAGCAACACTGGAGATATTCACCCATCTAAGCCAAGAAATTAAGAAATTTGGAAAATAGCTACCCTGCTAAATGATAGGGGGAAATCCATATGTGTGCCCATTCCAAAAAAGATGACCCAACGAAATGTGAAAGTCATTGAAAATATCATTAATGTTATATGTAGTGGAAACTTTCATAAAGGTAATTCAAACACAGTTGCAGCAGTACATTAACTGGAGCGGCCAGAAATTCAATGTTGATTCAGAAGAGGGGGTGGAATGAGGGATACCAATTCTTACATCAGATGGATCTTAAATGTAAGCAGAGAATACCAGAAATATGTTTACTTGTGGTTTATGGACTATGCTAAGGCATTCTATTATGTGGATCACAACAAACTACAGATAACACTGTGAAGATTGGGCATTCCAGATCATTTGTTTGTGTACATGAGAAACCTGTACATAGACCAAGAGGCAGTTGTTCAAACAGAATAAGGAGATTCTAAATGGTTTAAAATCAGGAAAGGTCTACGTCAGGGTTATACCCTTTTACCATACTTTCTCAATCTGTATGTTGAACAAATAATCTGAATAACTGGATTATATGAAGAAGAACACGGCATCAGTATTGCAGGAAGACTCCTTCACCACCTGTA
>NW_006408519.1:17728916-17731861 GCF_000296735.1 Chrysochloris asiatica | reverse complement strand
TTTGGGGCAAAAGAGGTTTCCTACTTTGTTCTTCTTCAGAACTGCTTTGCTTATCTGGGGTCAGTTTACTTTTCATAAAGTTACAGAGTAGTTTTTCCATCTCTTTAAAGAATTATGTGAAAAAGTAAGCCTACCACAACTAGAAGAAAAGAAATAATGAATACTATTGTTATTGTTGTAGTATCACTGAGTTAGCTCTGAGTCATAATGACCTATATAGAGTTTCTGAAGAGCAGCTAGTGGGCTTGAACTGCTGAACTTGCAGTTTACAGTCCAGTGCTAATTCTGCAGCACCACACCAAGAGTCCAGTTAACTATTGTAGTTGTTGTTGTTGTTTTGTGCAGTCAAGTCAGTTCTGACCCATAGAAACTCTGTATAGGGTTTCTGAGGAGCACCTGGTGAACTTGAACCAATGACCTTGCAGCTCAAACCGACCTTACAGTACAGCAGACTATCCCACGGTGCCATACTAGGGTTAAAAATAAATACTACAGCAGAATTAAAACAGAAGCAACTAGACTCGAAGTTTATTCTTTGAACGTATTAACAAAATAGACAAGCCACTGACAAATCTAACAAAATAATTGGAGGAGAAAGAATAGCATCAGACTCTCATGACAAACTGTACTCCAACAAATTTGAAGAGCCATCCAGAAATGGCCAAACTCTAAAAACACATTATTTACCCAAACCGTAGTAGAAAATTTGAACAACCTATAATAAAAATAAAGGAGTTCTGGTGGCGTAGTGGTTATGAATTGGGCTGTGAATCGCAAGGTCAGCAGTTTGAAACTACCAGCTGCTCCATGGGAGAAAGATGAGGCTTTCTGCTCCCGTAAAGATTTACCACCTCGGAAACCCTGTTCAGGGTCGCTATGGGTCAGAACCGACTCGATGGCACTTAACAACAGCAACATAACAAAATAAGAAATTAATCAGTTCATTAAAAATGCCTATTTTCTTATGTTGTTGTTGCTGTTGTTAAGTGTCATTGAGTAGGTTCCAACTCATAGGGACCCTGTATAGTGTTTCTGAGGAGTGGTTGGTGAGTTTAAACCATGAACTTTGTGGTTCAAATTGACCTTATAATCCAGTGCTTATCCTACAGTGCCACACCAGGATTTTTTAAAGCTTATCAATTTTGTTACTACCTTGGAAGCTGATATAAACAAATATCTAATGATCAAGATTGTGGTGTGTAAATTGGACTACCTTTGTAATACAATTCAATTCATAAAGTGATTTTAAAGAGTTTCTTTTTCATTCAGCAGTCCCCTTGCTAACTTAAAGGTTGGAACTCACCCAATGATGCCATGAAAGAAATGTCTGGCAATCAGCTTCTATAAAGTTTATAGCCTAGAAATCCTTATGTAGCAGTTCTACTCTATAATACATGGGGTTTCAACACAGTAACAAGTTAATTTTGTTCTTTTATTTATTTTGTTCTATTTTTGAGTGATACAAATGTTTAATGCACTTTGTTACTAACTGAAAATTTGGCTGTTGGAGTCCAGCTACAGGTACCTTGGAAGAAAAAGTGGCAATCTACTACTGAAAACCTCTGCTGTTAACTATCCTATGAAGAAGCATTCTATTCTGACATGCATGGGGTTACCATGAGTTGGAATGGACTAAACAGAAACTGGTTTTTCTTTTTTCTTTGTTTTGGTATACAATAAAAGCATCATTGCCATTACAATTTAACATAATTGCAGAAAATCTCTTTTTACCTTCAATTCTGTACATCTCAGCATTTTCCATTTGTAAGAATTGTTCACTGTGTCATTCCTACAATATAAATATAAATTTTAAATATTTTATACTGTCAGTAGAGTCTTTCATGGAACACACATGAATTCCATTTTCATATATGCCTTTCTGACCCCAGTTATTAAATATGTATGATACCTATGGTAGTCAAACTGAGGAGGTATGTAACATGGAATCATAAATGGGCCTTTACCCAACTAAGAATTTCTGTCTTCAAAACCTGACAGACAGTGATTCATGTTCTTCTTAAAATCTTGAAGTGAAGGGAACTCCTATAGAAACGGATTCGTTGTCTTCAATGTATCTGATCGTTTGGATTTCTCTCTATTTTTCTATTCATTAGTATTGCACATATGTCTAAACTTCTTCAAAATTCTCTTTAGACCAAACAGACCAACAATATGTGACTAAATATGTGACCTTCTTACAGACGCTAACTCCTCTTATACTATGTAAATGTGCTCTTTCTCAATTTTCCCTGAGCAAAATTATAAAAGTGCTTATGTTGCAAAATGATCCTTTCCATTCAAAATAAATAGATTTTGGATGTTAACAAAGAAAGCACATAAGTACCTATGTGTTATATTAAAATATAAGTATGGCATTTGATGAACATGGTAGCTTAGTATTTTAATAGAAGTATGCATTGCACTAAATAATGCACTTTAAGTCTATATCTTACTGTTAATATTTGTCATCTATCATTGCCTGGAAAAAATCAGAAATAAACAGTAGCCCAAAAATGTGAATGAGGACTTCTGGTTTGGGGGCGGGGAAAGCAGAGACAGACAGTGAACACTCCTCTGCCAAAATCCAAAAAAACGCAGAGAAAGAGTGATCCGCAGAAAAATTGAGGAGCTTTGGATCTTGTGTAAGGTTCTGGGCGCCAGTTTCCCCGGGCCCAACTGAGAAGAAATCTGCCTGTGGAAGCAAAATACGGTGATTTCTGAATCTATTCAGCGGCAGTGGCCTGCAGCCAGAAGTCCTCAGTCCAGAGGGCGGGGCCTCAGTCAAGCGGAAGCAGCGACCCAGCACTAGAAGCCTAAGAGCTGCGCATCTGAAAGGGGAGGTGTGACTTTTCATGCTTCACTTTTCATTTTTCATGGATGCCTCCTCTTCACCCCCATCATGCCCTTACTGCATAGCCCAGATGACTTCAGGCAGGCCGGAGCAT
>NW_006408519.1:17717531-17719150 GCF_000296735.1 Chrysochloris asiatica | reverse complement strand
CCATACCAGGATTCCATAAATTACTAAGCCATACTATTCAATCAAACAAGGAATGATGAAAACAAACTGGACACAGTGAAAATCAGGTTGCGTTAAATTATGCTATGCAACAATTCATTGAAATATAAAAATACGACAAACAATTTGGAAAGTTATGCAGTTATGTCTGAGAAACCATGTGTAAATGTTATGAACCATGTAAAAATAAAGGTGGCATAACCAAGGAATCCCGGTGTCACACTGGACAGATAACTGCAAGATAAGAGTTCAAACTCACCATCCTCTCCTTGAACATGCTACAGGATCACTATGGGGTAGAAATGACTTGATTGCACTTGACAACAACAACCGAGGATAACTGAACACTAAAATGAGATATGTGGATAAGTAAGAGCAAAATAATTTCATCTATGGATGTAAAACTGGAGTGCCTGAGAAGAAACAGCTATTTTATACAAAAATTAAAAATTACAAACAGTATGTTTCTTCTACCCCATTTCTTTAAAGGAACGTTGTAGATCTAGTACAATTACTGGTAAACAGATTTAGTTAACTTCATCAAATCATTGTTTTAATTCCATTTCCTTTACATTTTAAAAAATTTGAGGATAAAATACTTTAATTAAAATTTTTAATGTATGGTATACTTTGATCATCATTTTAAAATGTAAAATTTAAATTAAAATAGATTTTCTCATTTATATATCCTATCACATCTTTAGTAGTTAAACCTAGAATAATATTCACTGACTTCTAATGTTACACTGGAGGATCAGCACTGGATTGATAATCACAAAATGGGCGATCCAGACTCACCAGCTGCGACTAGGAATCCCTATGCAGGGTCATTATCAGTGCAAAGTTATTTGATGGCACTTTATAACAACAAACAACAACTAAAAATGATAATTTTTGGAGGGTATTATTGAATTACTTGTGGAATTTTCAAATAATTATATTGTCTTTATGTTTTTAATATAAAACATCTTGATGTTATTAGTAAGGTTGAGTCAGTTCCAACTCACAGAGACACTGTATATGGTTTCTGAGGAGCGGCTGGTGAGTTTAAACCTGCGACACTGTGGTTCAAATGACCTTGTGGTCCAGTGCTTATCCTACAGGACTCCAAAATATAAAGCATACACTTTTTAAGTTTAAATAATAAAGCTTTCTGTCCTAAAAATAATAACTTGAATTTTTATAACTTCCACTTTTATCCTCTTCATCAATTAAGTAATAAACTATAGAGTGAACCATTGATCAGAAAAACTTTTTTTTTTTTTAAGCTGACAGGAAATAATTTAGGAGAAAGGCAGTTATAGTTTTCAAATGTTTTAACTTTTCTTCGGATTTGGTTTATTCTAAATTCAACTGAATCAAATTTTGTTATTACTAGAAAATAGTATATGCCATAAAGAATAAGTGTGTTTAATTGTTTAGTTGCAATGACTGTTTTAATATCTTCTAGATCTTGAATTATGTGCTTATTCTATTCTCATTTGAAACGCATGTTTTATGTATCTCCCTACCATTATTTGGAGGCCTGATATGGCACTGTGGGCTAATGCGTCAGACTGCAAAGCCGTTTGAACTGCAAAGTTGGTGTTTCAAGCTCACCA
>NW_006408519.1:17710116-17715276 GCF_000296735.1 Chrysochloris asiatica | reverse complement strand
GGGGTGAGGGGCAGGGCAGGAGGGTCCCAGGTCTGCTACAAAATAACATGGGATCTGAAATTTACTTCAAAATAATGAGGACATTTGGAGAAGTCCTTAGGAGAGAAGATTTGCCATAAGATGATAGGTACTTTATTGTTGTTAAGTGCCATGGAGTTGCTTCTGACTCATAGCAACCCAGTTACAGTTTCCAAGGAGCAATTCATGAGTTTGAACCACCAAGCTTTCAGTTCAAATCAGCCTTGCGGTCCAGTACATTAACCTGCAGTACCACAACAGAGACTTTGAAATATATTATACCACTCAGTTTTTCCCATAATATAAACTATACAATGGGGTAAAAAGTAGGTAGCCAGGTAACAAAAAGGTAGATAAAGTTTTTGTTTAAAGATTTATACGTGAGAAATATTGAATAAGGAGTAAATCAGCAAAATACTAATAATTTTTATTAATGATTAGATTTGTCATGAGATGATGAGTACTTAGGGGTACATTATATTACCTTTTCCCATAATCTAAATGACAACAAGTAAAAAAACTGGTAGGTAGTTATGTGGTAGATAAAATTTCTCCTTTAAATAGTTATACATGAGAGATCCTCAGGAAGGCGTAAGTCAGTTAGTTAGTATTTAATAAAATACAATTAGAAAAGATCACTATTAAACTCATTTTATATGTATTAGTATTTTCTACATGACTTAATGTCTTATGTATTTTTTTATAAGTCCCTTGGGCAGTAGAAAATAGTTTCTTCCCTGTCTAAAATTGCATTATATTATTATTATCCTTTTCAGTTTTTATTAAAGTCTAATTTCTTTGTTCACATATTTATGGATTAGATCCTTTAACTGTTCTCTACGGAATCAGACTGTGAGGCTGATGCCAATTTTTACTCCTCATTTGCTCAGTACATGTCCTAATATTTGGTACATAACAGGTGCCCAGGAAGTGCCTTATGAATGAATTGCTAATTTATGTGCTAGCTTATGTGATATTAAGGAAGTAATAATTCCCAAAATATTTACAGAAAGGCAAGGTTACTTTAGTGCTATAAGGATTATATTTGTCTATATGCTATCACATAATATTTTACTCAGTATATTTTATGAATCTTTATATATAACATAGATAACAATATTAGTCTCCATTGAGGAAAATTAAGATAACATTAAGCAGTTGACTAGAAAAATACATCTCAGCTATTGAGGATAATAATTATATTTAAGAAAGCACAGGGCCATTAAAATTGAGTCATCACATGGGAGAAACGATTGAAATGCATTAAAAAAGAAAAATAAATAAGAATATGAGATGGGGGCTATTACTGTTGTTAGGTGCCATTGACTCAGTTGAGAATCAGCAACTCTATGCATCACTGCATGCAGCATTGCCCAGTTCTGCGCCATCTTCCTATTTGCTGTTTAAGTCCGTTGTTGCTGCCGCTGTCAGGTTTCTGGGGTCTTCTGTTCTTGTTTTCGGTGAGAAATATTTGCACTTAGTCTACAGTGGATGGAGCTCTGATATGGCGCTGTAAGATAAGCACCAGACTGCAAAAATCATTTTGAACCACAAGATCGGCGGTTGAAATTCACAAGCTGCTGCTCACAAACCCTATACAGGGTCGCTATAAATCATAACTGACTTGACACCCCTTAACAACAACAGACAGTGAACAGCAAGTAAATGAGCTGTTTCGGACTCGTAGTGACCCTGTATAGAGTTTCCAAGGGACTGGTGAAGTGCCAGGAGTTACTTTCCATTCATGGTGGTGGTGGTTATGTGCCGTAGAGTCGGTTCCGACTCATAGCGACCCTGTATAGGATTTCCGAGGCTGTAAATCTTTACGTGAGCAGATAGAATCCTCTTTGTCCTGCGGAACAATTTGTAGTTTCGAACTGCTGACTTTGAGGTTAGCATCCCAATTTGTATAGCAACGCTATGTAGGATTTCCAAGGAGGGGCTGGTGAGTTTAAACTACAGACCTTGCAGTGCAAACCGACCTTACAGCCCAGAGCATTAACCATAGTGCCATACCAGGACTTCTTGTGGTTTCTAGTCCAGTGCTTATCCCACCGGGACTCGAGTTTTCCTTACTCTACACCTTTTATGTCTGTCTCCAATTGCAACAATCTTCTTTCTACCCTGTTGGACGGCCTTTTCCATCTGATTGACAGGAATCTTGGTTATACAATTCCTTACACACAATTCAATCGGTTTGCCGAGCAGGGGGGTCAAATCCGCAATGCAAATTTATTATGGTTGTATAATAACGGTACAAGTCACCTCAGGACATGTCTTACTGTATTTTCATAAGCTCCAAGCCTTGTAAACCCACTTTCGTTTTCGTTCTGTGGTCTGATGAAAGCTTCCTTCCGTCTTCTATTGGTTGTTGCGTCTGGAGTCATTCTCCTCCTCCCATCCTCTTTCTAACACCACTGTGTCAGTCCATCTCACTGGGATCTTCCTTCACTTTGCTGACCTACCACTTTACCAAAAAAAAAGTGTCCTTTTCCAGGAATTGGTCCCTTCTGACCAGTTCCAAAGTATGGAAGACAAAGTGTCACCATCCTGGCTTCTAAGGAAGAATCAGGCTGCACTTCTTCCAAGACAGAATTTTCGGTTCTTCTGGTAGTCCATGGCACTTTGAATACTGTTCACCAACAAGATAGGTCAAATGCATCAATTCTATGTGATGGGTGGTGTGTTGTGGATTGATTCTGACCCTTATCGACCCTGAACACGGTTTCTGGGGCTGCTGTAAATCTTTACGGGACCAGAAGACCTCATCTGTCTCCCATGGAAAGACTGGTAGTTTTGAACTTCTGAACTTGAGATTTGCAGCCTGACTCATAACCATTAACGCTATAGTCTTCATTATTCGCTGCTCAAGTTTCAGATGTATATGACACAATTGAATGTACTAAGAGTTGGATCAGGCACACCCTAGTCCTCAAACTGATACAATTGTTGTTCAGTGCTTTAAAGGACCCCGGTGTGGTTCTATAGGATCAGACTGGACTTATAGCAATGTCAGAAGTTCAAACCCGCCAGCTGCTTCTTGGAAACACTATACAGAGTCACTAGGAGTTGGAAACACTCAATGGCACTTAACAACACAACAGCAACGCTTTAAAGAGGTCTTTTGCTACAGATTTTCCTAATGCAGTATATCATTTGATTTCTTGACCGCTGCTTCCATGAGTTAACTGTGGATGTAAACAAAACGAAGTCTTTGACAACTTCAATCTTTTTCTGCTAATCATGATGTTATTTATTGGTGTCATTCTGAAGATTTTTTGTTTTCTTTACATTGAGGTATAATTCATATTGAAGCTGAAGTTTTTGATCTTCATCAGTACATATTTCAAGTCTTCTTTGCTTTTTGCTTTTAGCATACAACGTTGTCAATTGCACATTCTTCTCTATATACTCCATCTGCCTTGTTCTTCTTCATGTAATTCAGTTTCTTGTTTTATTTGCCCAGCATACAGACTGGATAAGTATGGTCAAAGGATGTAACACTCACACATTATTCCTTATTTAAAACCACTTAAAATCTTGTTCTGTTAAAAAATGACTGCCTTTTGATCTATATACAGTTTCCCCATGAGCACATGAGAGATGAAGTTTTACCATCCTGACTTCTAAGTGATCTGGAATATCCATTCTTTACAATGTTTTGGGATGAGAAATATGTAAATCAAGAATAGACCAAAAGGAAAGAAAAACAAATTGGAAAAATCAGGTCAAGAGTGTGCACAGGTGTGTGTGCTTGAAAAGTTAATGTGCTATGAGTGTTTAGCATGTGAATTATTTAATTCAAGAAACTGACCTTGTACTATAAAATTTTTAAGATGCTGTTGTACCTTATCCAATGCAACTTAGTGGTAATGAGGAAATATAACATTTACTCATGGGAATGTAGCCTAACAATTTGAGTTGTAGCTTTCTAAGTTTTGAACATACAACATAAAATTTCAGAGGAGTAAGCAATCAATTCCAACACTTGTCTGTTAATTTGTCATACTGTGGTGGCTTGCATGTTGCTGTGATGCTGAAAGCTATGCCCCAGGTATTTTAAATACCAACAAGGGCATCCATGTGGGGCAAGTTTCATCGGAGCTTATAGACTAAGGCAGATGAGGAAGGAAAGGCAGACAACTTTGAAGAGCTAGTCATTTAAACATTATGAATGGTAGTGGTGGTAGTTAAATGTTGTTATGTCAGTGCTGACTAAAAGTGACCTTATCTATAATTTCTGAGGCTGTAAATTTGTATAGAAGTAGAACACCTCATCTTTCTCCCTCACAGTGACTGGTAGATTCAAACCACTGACCCTGCAGTTATGCTACCAGGGCTCCTTAAAGCAGTACAAAATTGTCAGCTATAGTACTGGAAGATGTGCCCCCAAGATTGGAAGGCACTCAAAATACAACTGGGGGGGGGGAGCTGCCTCCACAAAGATAAGGTTGACCTTAATAATATGGATGGAGCAAACATTTCAGAACCTTCATTTGCTGATGGGGGTCCAACTCAAAATGAAAAGAAACAGTTGCAAATATTCATTAATAATTGTTGTTTTTGTTGTTATGTGCCGTGGAGTCAGTTCCGACTCATAGCGACCCTCTACAGGGTTTCCGAGGTTGTAAATCTTTACGGGAGCAGAAAGCCTCATCTTTCTCCCGTGGAACAGCTGGTAGTTTCAAACTGCTGACCTGAAGGTTAACAGCCCGATTCGTAATCACTACGCTACCAAAGCTCCTATCAAGATGCATTGATCATTACTGGTGATTGGAATGCAAAGGTTGGGAGTAAAGAGGAAGGATCGGTAGTTGGAAAATATAGCCTTGGTGATAGAAACGATGCTGGAGAACGCATGATAAAATTCTGCAAAATCAATGATTTGTTAATTTCAAATGCCTTCTTTAGACAGCATAACAGACAAATATACACATGGACCACAACAGATGGAATATACAGAAATAAAATTGATGACATATGTGGAAAGAGACGATGGAAAAGCTCCATACCATCAGTCAAAACACTACAAGAACAAGCAACATGCTTGCCCAGAAAACATCAAGGCAAGTGGTCGGGTCCCCTTAGAGAAATCCCCCTTCCAAGACTAAGATCAATGGGAATACACGCTGTGATTGGTGA